>NC_134358.1:48521628-48669128 GCF_048569485.1 Anomaloglossus baeobatrachus
TAAAATGCAGCCTTGTTACGGCCCTTTGGGTAATACTTGGGGAATAGATCCTTTAATATTTTCCTAAAAATGTTTTGGTCACATGATCTGCGTGACCTAAAGTGTTCCCTGTTGCATCATGCATTGCTATATTAATAGCTCTGCCTTGGATGAACAGTTTGCTGATAGCACGACCTTGGCTTTGCTGTGTGTTGACCTGGCGGCAGGGTGTGCACGCTGCTCCTGAGCACAAAAAGGAATCTGGGAAAAAGTTCAATGTGTGTTCCAACAAAAATGTTCTTTATTTCTAGAGTTTTTAGATGACATCTGTAAAATGTTAGATCATTTGTAGATGAAGCAGAGCTGATGATGCTTACTGTCATTATAGTGTACAGAGGGACTTCAGAGCTGTAATCCCTTGGTCTGCCCTGTCGTCTTTAAACCAGTCACTATGTAAGAATCTAAAGGAGTAAAAACTTTTGCTTGTGATATGTACGATCAGAGGTTTGTCTGACAACAAGACTTTCATCTGCTTCTGACAACCAGCAGAATTGGAAATTCAGCTCTAAAGTGTAAAACAGGCTGTAATGTATTATATGTACATAGGGACCTCAGAAAAATAAAGGCAAAAGTAATGTATGTACACAGTGACTCCACCAGCAGAATAGTGAGTGCAGCTCTGGAGTATAATACAGGAGGTAACTCAGGATAAGTAATGTAATATACAGTGCCTACAAGTAGTATTCAACCCCCTGCAGATTTAGCAGGTTTACACATTCGGAATTAACTTGGCATTGTGACATTTGGACTGTAGATCAGCCTGGAAGTGTGAAATGCACTGCAGCAAAAAAGAATGTTATTTGTTTTTTATTTTTATTTTTTTTTTAAATTGAGAAAAGTTTATTCAGAGGGTCATTTATTATTCAACCCCTCAAACCACAAGAATTCAGTTTGGTTCCCCTAAAGTATTAAGAAGTATTTCAGGCCCAAAGAACAATGAGCTTCACATGTTTGGATTAATTATCTCTTTTTCCAGCCTTTTCTGACTAATTAAGACCCTCCCCAAACTTGTGAACAGCACTCATACATGGTCAACATGGGAAAGACAAAGGAGCATTCCAAGGCCATCAGAGACAAGATCGTGGAGGGTCACAAGGCTGGCAAGGGGTACAAAACCCTTTCCAAGGAGTTGGGCCTACCTGTCTCCACTGTTGGGAGCATCATCCGGAAGTGGAAGGCTTATGGAACTACTGTTAGCCTTCCACGGCCTGGACAGCCTTTGAAAGTTTCCACCCGTGCCGAGGCCAGGCTTGTCCGAAGAGTCAAGGCTAACCCAAGGACAACAAGGAAGGAGCTCCGGGAAGATCTCATGGCAGTGGGGACATTGGTTTCAGTCAATACCATAAGTAACGTACTCCACCGCAATGGTCTCCGTTCCAGACGAGCCCGTAAGGTACCTTTACTTTCAAAGCGTCATGTCAAGGCTCATCTACAGTTTGCTCATGATCACTTGGAGGACTCTGAGACAGACTGGTTCAAGGTTCTCTGGTCTGATGAGACCAAGATCGAGATCTTTGGTGCCAACCACACACGTGACGTTTGGAGACTGGATGGCACTGCATACGACCCCAAGAATACCATCCCTACAGTCAAGCATGGTGGTGGCAGCATCATGCTGTGGGGCTGTTTGTCAGCCAAGGGGCCTGGCCATCTGGTCCGCATCCATGGGAAGATGGATAGCACGGCCTACCTGGAGATTTTAGCCAAGAACCTCCGCTCCTCCATCAAGGATCTTAAGATGGGTCGTCATTTCATCTTCCAACAAGACAACGACCTAAAGCACACAGCCAAGAAAACCAAGGCCTGGTTCAAGAGGGAAAAAATCAAGGTGTTGCAGTGGCCTAGTCAGTCTCCTGACCTTAACCCAATTGAAAACTTGTGGAAGGAGCTCAAGATTAAAGTCCACATGAGACACCCAAAGAACCTAGATAACTTGGAGAAGATCTGCATGGAGGAGTGGGCCAAGATAACTCCAGAGACCTGTGCCGGCCTGATCAGGTCTTATAAAAGACGATTATTAGCTGTAATTGCAAACAAGGGTTATTCCACAAAATATTAAACCTAGGGGTTGAATAATAATTGACCCACACTTTTATGTTGAAAATTTATTAAAATTTAACTGAGCAACATAACTTGTTGGTTTGTAAGATTTATGCATCTGTTCATAAATCCTGCTCTTGTTTGAAGTTTGCAGGCTCTAACTTATTTGCATCTTATCAAACCTGCTAAATCTGCAGGGGGTTGAAGACTACTTGTAGGCACTGTATGTACACAGTGACTGCACCAGCAGAATAGTGAGTGCAGCTCTGGAGTACAATATAGGATGTAACTCAGGATCAGTACAGGATCAGTAATGTATGTACACAGTGACTGCACCAGCAGAATAGTGAGTGCAGCTCTGGAGTATAATACAGGAGGTAATTCAGGATTAGTACAGGATAAGTAATGTATGTACACAGTGACTGCACCAGCAGAATAGTGAGTGCAGCTCTGGAGTATAATACAGGAGGTAACTCAGGATCAGTGCAGGATAAGTAATGTAATGTCTGTACACAGTGACTGCACCAGCAGAATAGTGAGTGCAGCTCTGGAGTACAATATAGGATGTAACTCAGGATCAGTACAGGATCAGTAATGTATGTACACAGTGACTGCACCAGCAGAATAGTGAGTGCAGCTCTGGAGTATAATACAGGATGTAACTCGGGATCAGTACAGGATAAGTAATGTAATGTATGTACACAGTGACTGCACCAGCAGAATAGTGAGTGCAGCTCTGGAGTATAATACAGGAGGTAACTCAGGATCAGTGCAGGATAAGTAATGTAATGTCTGTACACAGTGACTGCACCAGCAGAATAGTGAGTGCAGCTCTGGAGTACAATATAGGATGTAACTCAGGATCAGTACAGGATCAGTGATGTATGTACACAGTGACTGCACGAGCAGAATAGTGAGTGCAGCTCTGGAGTATAATACAGGATGTTACTCAGGATCAGTACAGGATAAATAGTGTAATGTTTGTACAGTCACTAAAATGTATAAAGATTGTCTTGATATAGAGCAATATGACTTACCTCCAGGAGAGCGCTCCACCTGTACATAGGTTGTGTATAGTATTGCAGTTAAACTCCATTGAATTAAATAGGGCTGAGCTGTAGTACCACTCACAACCTGTGTATAAGTGTGGCGCTGTTTTTAAAACAAAGCAGCTATGTTTTTCTCACTTCGGACAACGCCTTTATTAAATTTCATTAAAAATAATAGATTTAAAGTATAAGGCGATAGTCAGAGTGGGGTGCTGTAAGCATCCGGGTTTCAGTGCTGCCTCACACTGGGGTCTCCAGGACCTGTCACACGTGTGTCACACACAAGACGGATATACGAGGAGCCCTTGACCTAGTTGTCAGTGGACAGGTTGAGAGGAATTATTATTCCCTTATTCCACCCTGGAGACCATGTGACTTCAGGGCAAAGGTCCCCATGACACACATTCCTGGCACTGAAGTCATTTGTCACCCGCTCTATCAGGATTCACTTCCAGGTTAAAGGTCATTGAGCAGTGTGCTAGTTATGTCACCGGAACATTGAATAAAATGTAAAAAAAATCACAATAAAAATGTTTTATCAGTATCCACAAAGATGACAGTATAGAGATATGCACTTCCTTAAAGGGGGTTTCTAGTCCTCTAAAACCCTTTAAACACCTTAATGTGGTAAAAATCACCTGGTAGGATGATTTTTTTTTTTTTTATGATTTTAATTGCTTAAAAGTTGTAAACTTTGTAATGACGCCATTTTATGTGATTTTTTTTATTTTTCAGTCACTGGAGCAATGTGAGAGTTCTTGTGTGCCAAATGTTTTTATTTGTACCATTTTGGGGTCTATATAAATTTTTTATTGTGCTTTTTTATGTTTTTATTTTTTTGTGCCATTTACTATATGGGTCAAATAATTTTATATTTTCATAGATCAGAATTTATTGGACACAGCAATAACTTAAAGGAAACCTGTCAGGTCCCATATGCCGTGTAACCTACAAGCAGGGTGATGTGTGGCCTCCCCATCCCTGTGTTGTAATATTGTGTAAAATTAATTTATAAAAAAATGTTTTAGACCTTACATGTTCCGTATGTAAATGAACAGAGGGACTAGTCCCCAGGGCGTCGCTTCGCCCCATCCAGTTTGCCCTCTTTCCATGGTATCATGCCCCTGTGCCCCTGTGGGTGTGATACCATGGATTTACATGAGCGACGTCACTGTCAGTTTTTCTTTTCTCTTTAAAATTTTTTTACTTCTTACTTGGTAAAATGGTGGAAATTCCATATATATATATATATATATATATATATATATATATATATATATACATATATACATATATATATTTATGTGTATATGTCTTTTTGTCTGTGTCTTTCTGTCTGTGTGTTTCTTTCAGTGTGTGTATCTTTCTGAGTGTGTCTTTTTGTCTGTGTGTCTCTTTCTGTATGTGTCTCTTTCGGTGTCTGTCTCTTTCTGTGTATGTGTCTTTTTGTCTGTGTGTGTCTCTTTCTGTATGTGTCTCTTTCGGTGTGTGTCTCTTTCTGTGTATGTGTCTCTTTCTTTGTGTGTGTCTCTTTCTTTGTGTGTGTCTCTTTCTGTATGTGTCTCTTTCGGTGTGTGTCTCTTTCTGTGTATGTGTCTCTTTCTGTGTATGTGTCTCTTTCTTTGTGTGTGTCTCTTTCTTTGTGTGTGTCTCTTTCTGTATGTGTCTCTTTCGGTTTGTGTCTCTTTCTTTGTGTGTGTCTCTTTCTGTATGTGTCTCTTTCGGTGTCTGTCTCTTTCTGTGTATGTGTCTTTCTATGTGTGTGTGTCTTTTTCTGTGTACGTATCTCTTTCTGTGGGTGTCTTTCAGTGTGTGTATCTTTCTGTGTATGTGTCTTTTTGTCTGTGTGTGTCTCTTTCTGTATGTGTCTCTTTCGGTGTGTGTCTCTTTCTGTGTATGTGTCTCTTTCTTTGTGTGTGTCTCTTTCTGTGTATGTGACTTTTTCTGTGTGTCTTTCAGTGTGTGTCTCTTTATATGACACATAAACAATTGAGCAGTGCACATCTCGTATTAAATGCATATGCCACTCCATAAAGGATTTTTAGAAAGAATTGAATACAAGAGTTTTAAAGGCTGAGTATAAAATATAACAACTTTATTTGATATGAAAAGATTTAAAAAGATTCAGTTTATATAATTACAATATCATGGTGCAAAATAATGGGTCAGAACCCACGTGCTAGTGAGAGAGCCCAAGCAAAACCACCAAAGGAATGGGAAGTCCAAAGGGAAAGGACTCAGTATAACTATAGTCATATCATAGCTGACAAGTGGGGAGCCTCCAACACATACTCCAAAAAGTATAATGGATAGACTACCATGCAACTGACCAGTGCAGGCTATTACTATGCAAGAGGCAACAAACGAGTCAGCATAAATTTTAAAATTAAAGTCCTAAGACTTACACATGGCTAGGATGGTTGCCTGCACATCTCACAGCAAGAAAAAGAACCCTCCAACGCGCGTTTCGCGATGCAGTAGATGTTAAGAGCTTCTTCAGGGAAGGTGTACCAAAAAATGCAGCAAAAGGACCTTAAATAAGCGGTCATGTGACCGCATTGGATCTGCAAGGACCTATCGTTTGTGTCCTAGCCAATCGGGTCACCGCTTGCGCGCCCCACATCACACGCTCCCAGGCCATCCAGTGGGAGGAGGCGCACGGAACCCACAGTAACTATGGACGCCGAGCGCTCCCGCCCACCAGACGAAGGCCAGAGAGGCGGGCAAGGAGACGCGCGAGCAGGGACCAGAGGGCGGGACACAGCCCTTAGCCAGAGTGTGTCTCTCAGCCAGTCGGGCTGCGTTTAGCGGCGCATGCGCACCGCGCGGTAAGAGTACACATACGTCCCCTGGCCATCCAGTGAGAGGAGATGCACGGAGCCCCTGGTGACCAGGGACCCCCAGCAACCCCCCCACCATGTTAGGATGCCGAGCCGACGATGCGGACAAATCACCGCACGGCACGGACAGCGATGTGTGATGCCGCAGGAACGAGGAACAACATCGCTACGTTCGAGACAACGATTTTTGGTGTTTGGACGACCTCTCCAACACCAATGATTTTTGTCTCTTTTGCGATCGTTTAAGGTCGCTCATACGTGTCACACGCTGTGATGTCGCTAACGGCGCCGGATGTGCACCACAAACACCGTGACCCTGACGATATAGCGTTAGCGATGTCGCAGCGTGTAAAGCACCCTTTAGACTTAAGTGGAACCAATCACCAGGATTTTTCTATATATCCTAAAGCCAGTGCTATGCTGGCACTATCAGGCCTATACATACCTGTAGTGGTCAGCTCGGATGTTTAGACTTTGAAATCCAAGAAAGTAAAGTTTATAAAATCAGCAGCTTGTTGAGTGACAGCAGCTGAGGATCAGATAATATCTGGGGGGTGTTCATAGTTATCCCCTCCCCCTGTTAGAATTAGCATAAGTATTATACAAACGATTCACTTTGTGTCTAGCAGGACCTGTGTGAGGTCATACCCATGTGACCAGAAGGGGCGGGGCCTCAGCGAACAAAGTTGGATACCAGGTCACATGGGTATGACCTTACACAGGTCCTGCTAGACACAAAGTGAATCGTTTGTATAATACTTATGCTAAATCAAACAATGGAGGGGATAACTATGAATACCCCCCAGATATTATCTGATCCTCAGCTGCTGTCACTCAACAAGCTGCTGATTTTTTAAACTTTACTTTCTTGGATTTCAAAACCCAAACACCCGAGCTGTCCACTACAGGTATGTATAGAATCAGGCTGATGGTGCCAGTATAGCACTGGCTTTAGCTTATATACAAAAATCCTGGTGATTGGTTCCCTTTAACGGGATTGTTCCATTTAAAGGCCATTGTCCGTCACTGACAGCTGCTTTTATATGATTAAAAACCGTGATCAGCGGTAACTCTGATCACGACTAATGGAGGCAAGTGATGGCTGTATTACACAGCTGCTGAGCCTGCAACATAAATCTAATTAATGCAGAAGAGGTTATAAGGGCATAGGATAAACTTTACGAATGCCAGATTATCAAATATACTGGATTATCAGACTCTGAAAAGAAAATATTTATTTGCAGTCTTAAGTCCTCAGTAATTATTATATTAGCAGAGCATCTGGACTATTGGATACTGGATTTATATTAGTTGTACATAATTAGAAACATAGGTCTAGTTTCTTTTAGAAACAGCGCCACCACTGCCAACAGGTTGTATCTGGTATTGCATCGCATTTCAGTTAAATGAATGGGATTAATCGTCAGTACCAGACAAAACCTTATCACAGGGGTGGCGCTATTTTTATGCCATACAGATTGGGTTTCTTCTGCTCAGTCTTTATCTTTTGGTGTAATGCGATTCCAGAATATTTTGTAGATTGGGGACAGAAATGAGTGGAGGATTTATGCTGAATGGAAGGAATTTTCCTGATTATATTTTAATAATTAACCTTTTGCGTTAATACCACTTTGCAACTTTATGAAATGAGAAAACTAATGTAGAAGGGATGATAAAACAGATGTCACACTTTAGGACATCCTCTAAATAGTATAAAGACCACCTAAAACTCTATTTTGTTCTGATGATGATGGTGGAAGTGATTAGAAATTGTTTCTAATACAATTCCCTAGTCTATAAGCAGATCTTTACCATTAGCTCACTTAAAGGGATCCTGTCAGCTCATTTTTATCTATATAAGTAATAGCATGGCTGTTTAGGCGCACGTCCCCCAATAAAAACGAGACCTTTCTTGTAAAAATCCGATGTGCCAGTCATGAGAAATTTGGTTTAGAAGTTATATGCAAATCAGGCAGGAAGTTCCCTAGGGAGAGGGGTGTGTCAATGCACAGGGAAGAAGTGGACACGCCCCCAGTGCACTTCCAGTATGATTTGCATGCAAAAGTCTTCACTAGATATCTCATGACTGGCAAATCCGTTCTAAACAAAAAAGGTCTCAAATTTATTGGGGGAGAGCCACCTATATAGTTATATAATTAGTTCTTTATATAAAAACGTGCTGATATTTTCCTCGAAGGTCTGTTTTGCCTTCTTTAATCCAGTCCTTTCTTATTTATCATGCCTCATCCCGATGAATATTACCACGTGGCGGGGGACGCAGCAGGACGAAAGGAAGAGACATTATTTAAAATTGATACAAGTGTCAACATTAAACACTCGACACCACAATACCAGTAGGGGGTGAGGGGGGCTTTTTTTTGCAGGTTTTTGTTAATATATTGGAACGGCTTGAGCTCGGCCTCAGCAGTCGTACTGAGCGCAGCGTCATCGTTTTTGCATTTGTCAGCAGGGTTTTGCTGCAGAAAGTTATGATGAATTTACATCTTTTAGCCAAGTCCTGTCGCTTCTCCGCTGGAGATTAAAGATGATCTTGCTGCTTTTGTCTCCGTGATACAGCCATAAATGAAAAGCCGTCTGTTGACGTCGAGGATTTGCTAAATGGTTTTAGCAACATTCCCTTAGTGTGCGCAACTTCGAAATGTCAGAACTTTGTAAGGCGTCGCTTTATGTGATGTCTGTCAGTCGGGATACAATAGTCCTACATGAAGAATTTAAAGGGGTGTTCCCTAGGATAAGTCCTCACTTCATGATCTGTGAGGGGTCTGACCTCCTAATGTTCAGGCCATGCATTTTCCCTGTAGGGGGCAGCTCTGGTGAAATAACACTATGATGTCCATATATAAGGGTTTTTAATGCAGATGTAGCAGAGCTGGATTTGGGATTTAAAGAGCAATTGTCATTTTAATTTTTAATCCAGAAATCAATAATATAAAATAGCAACAACAAGAGGAATAAATAGCCTCCAAAAATTAAGCAATTACTTACAGCAAAGAAGGGCAGCAGTTGTACATCGCCCAGACCAAAAACTAGTACTCTACCAGGATACAGCCAGACCCCCACTAGGTGGAGGCATCACAGGTGCAGGAGGAGCCAATCACACTCACACTTCCAAAGAATAGAGGGGGCGATTGCTGGATGATAAAGCTGCACACTTATGGCTTGCATAGAGATACATTGTACAAAGCAGTGTATTTTTATGTACCAGAATAATCTGCATGTGGAATTGTACCGCCCTGAGAGGGGCTCGGCCGCTCCCTTGCCGGGCCGAGCCGCTCGAGGTCTGGCAAGGGTTATCGGTGGCTCGAGCGCCTCTGTACCGGGGGGGCCACGTCGCTCTGTTAAGGGGTGGCAGTGGGGTGGTGGTGTGGGACGAGGTTCGCAGCCGCCGGGGGCCGCATTGTTGTTGTACGGGTCGTGACGCCACCCACGGGTCGTGGTGACGGGATGCACCACCGCTGTGGCTGGTGTGAAGGGGGCTCCCGGGATCGGTGTTGAAGGCGCAGCCTGGATGTTAGCCCCTCAGTGGGTAGGGGCGGTGTGTCCCGGGGCCCGGTGGGATGGGCGATGATGTCGGGGTGCAGGGTGCTGTGCTGCGGTGCGGTGTTGTGCCCGGATGGCACTGGTGTACTCACTATTAATTCACACTGGTCACTGGTAAACCAAAGTTCGAGTATGGTCGGGTACCGCAGCCGACTGCTTGTGTCCCTTGTGAGGCTGATGGTTGCCCCTTTCCCTTGCACCTTCTGTTGTGTTTTTTGGCTCCCCTGCCTGGGCAGTGGTAGCCCGCTCCCCAGCGTTTAGCTGCCGAAAGAGCCCTCGGTTGCCCGCAGGCGCTGGCCCGTCGGGTGTTTGGTCCTTGGCGGTGGCTCTCACCCGGTATCGGGGGGCTGTTGCCTTCTTTCGGGACTTTGGGTGAGGATGAATCCGTGAGGTCCAGACTGCAATCAGTTAATTTGCCTACACTCAGTGGCTTCCAAGCTAGGACGGGGTCTGAGTACCCGTTTACTGGTGCTCCGATTAGCTGTTGACTCCCCGGTTCAGGGCCGGCGGGCTCCAACCCTGGCCCGGTCCCTACGGTTCCGCCGGTCGCTATACTGGTACTCCTGCAGGCGACCACCACCGTCTGCCTGCCTGACGTTACAGGGATCCCAGGCTTCAACCCGGGTCCCTGACAGCTTTCCTCCTCCACACCTCCTGTCACTCTCCAACTCCTGACTCTCTCTCTGACTAACAACAAACTAACTGACTGTATTTCCTGCCTCAGGACAGTAGTCTCCTCGGTGGGCATGCCTTTCCGCCTGACTCAGCCCACCTGGTGTGCCCTACTGGCCCTGAGGGAGGCATCAGGTCTCCCTTTCGGGTGACGGGTATGTCCTCACAAGGGATGGGGGTGTGTGTGTTGTGTGGTGGGTGTTGTTACTTGTGACCCCTGGGGTCCAGGGCGTCACAGAATCAGAGGCTGCATTGCAGCTTCATGTATACAAAACATTCTCCCTGTGACATCACCAGAGGCTTCTTGACGCCGCACTGCTGCTGGAGACTTTCCAAAGGAAGATCCAGGACACATCAGTGGCGATGAGTGGCTGTTATTCAATGCATTTCAAAGCCATTATCACGTTCTTCTTCAGGATAGGAACCACAGTATACTGTAAATAGTTCCTTCCTGAAGAGAAGCTTATAATGGCTTTGAAATGCATTGGATTAAAACCACCTATCTCCCCTGGTGTGTCCTGGATCTTCCTTTGGAAAGTCTCCAGCAGCGCGAGGAGTGAAGAAGCCTCTGGTGATGTCACAGGGAGAATTTTGTATACCTGAAGCTGCAATGCAGCCTCTGATTCCACATGCAGATTATACTGGTACATAAAGATACATTGTACAGAGCAGTGTATTTTTATGTCCTTGTATTCTAGTGGGAGAATAAAATAGATTTTTTTTCTTCCTATAAAACTACTAAAAAAAATAGAAAACAATTGCAATAATAGAACTTTTAATGCACTTTAAAAAAAAAATAAAAAAAATCTAAATGAATAATAAACATCACAAATCAGCAAATAACATGGACATATTTGGTATCTCTTTAATTGTAATGACTAGCAAAACACAGTGATCAAATTCACACGTGTATATGACTTAAGGGTACTTTACACGTTGTGACATCACTAGCGATAGCACCCGCCCCCGTCGTTCGTGCGACATTTGGTGATCGCTGCCGTAGCGAACATTATCGCTACGGCAGCGTCACACGCACATACCTTTTCAGCGACGTCGCTGTGACCGCCGAACAATCCTTCCTTCAAGGGGGAGTTGCGTGCGGCGTCACCGCAACGTCACTAAGCGGCCGTTCAATAGCAGAGGAGGGGCGGAGATGAGCGGGCAGAACATGCCGCCCACCTCCTTCCTTCCTCATTGCCGGTGGACGCAGGTAAGGAGATGTTCGTCGTTCCTGCGGTGTCACACATAGCGATGTATGACGCTGCAGGAATGACGAACAACCAGCGGCATGCACCACCAACGATATTATGAAAAGGAGCGGCGTGTCAACGATTTTTGACGTTTTTGCGATCGTTGATCGTCGCTCATTGGTGTCACACACAACGATATCGCTAACGGCACCGGATGTGCGTCACTAACGACGTGACCCCGACAATATATCGTTACCGATATCGTTGTGTGTAAAGTACCCTTTAGTTAACTCTGCTACATCTGTAGATATCACAGGATGTAGTTTTGATCCTTTATGTGTTTAGTTTTCACTTTAGATCGCTCTCATGTCGTTTTTTGCCATTCGTGCATCTGGATGTAGCACAGATCTCAGCTGCTGAACTGCAAATGACACCGGTCGTGCTATGAGTGACTGCGAGCAGCGAGATGCTCCAGCCCTGCTGATCATTTTGATTAAATTTACCACGAAAACTCCTTAGGGTGTATTTATGTTATAGCAATAAACATGTTATAAAAACCCCCAATAAACCGATGCAGCGTCTGCAGGTTACAGTAGAGAACGGTCATGGATATAATTGGTATTGCACAAGCACAAGGGGCCGGCATGTGGGGATTGCAGCACATGTACAGTATAGGAGAATAACTAGAAGAGCACATTAAGGCTATGTGCGCACTAGAAATGTGAAGTTTCTCAAGAAAATTTCTTGAGAAACTTCTGGGAATGAAAAATTTCCGGACCTCCGGAAAAAATCCGTACCAAATCCGCATGCGGATTGCCGCGGAATAGCCGCGAATTTGCCGCGATTTTCCTGCGGGTGGTTCCCTGCGGATTTTGCAGGCTGTACTGCCGAAATCCGCAGGGTACCTGCGGAAAAGAATTGACATGCTCATTTTCTCAAGAAATTTTCTCGAGAAATTCTTCTCAAGGAAATTTCTTGAGAAAAATCCGCACAATGCGCACAGATATTTTTTTTTCTCATAGGATTTGCTGGGAAATGTCTGAACAAAGATTGCAGACATTTCTCAAGAAATTTCCTCGGCAAATCCGCGGGTAAAACGGTCTAGTGCGCACAGAGCCTAAAAGTTTGATACATTATATACTGATATTACACTTCTATAGTGCCAAGTACTAACTCTTCTTTACAGTCACTATAGAAGCTTTCACCTATAATACTGCCCCCTATATCAGAATATAACTACTATAATACTGCTCTTATATACAAGAATGTAACTACTATAATACTGCCCCTATGTACAAGAATATAACTACTATAATACTGCCCCTATGTACAAGAATATAACTACTATAATACTGCCCCTATGTACAAGAATATAACTACTATAATACTGCCTCTTATGTACAAGAATATAACTACTATAATACTGCCCCCTATGTACAAGAATATAACTACTATAATACTGCTCCTATATACAAGAATATAACTACTATAATATTGCCCCTATGTACAAGAATATAACTACTATAATACTGCCCCTATGTACAAGAATATAACTACTATAATACTGCCTCTTATGTACAAGAATATAACTACTATAATACTGCCCCTATGTACAAGAATATAACTACTATAATACTGCCCCTATGTACAAGAATATAACTACTATAATACTGCCTCTTATGTACAAGAATATAACTACTATAATACTGCCCCTATGTACAAGAATATAACTACTATAATACTGCCCCTATGTACAAGAATATAACTACTATAATACTGCCCCTATGTACAAGAATATAACTACTATAATACTGCCTCTTATGTACAAGAATATAACTACTATAATACTGCCTACTATGTACAAGAATATAACTACTACAATACTGCCTCTTATGTACAAGAATATACAATTAGGTCCAGAAATATTTGGACAGTGACACAAGTTTTGTTATTTTAGCTGTTTACAAAAACATGTTCAGAAATACAATTATATATATAATATGGGCTGAAAGTGCACACTCCCAGCTGCAATATGAGAGTTTTCACATCCAAATCGGAGAAAGGGTTTAGGAATCATAGCTCTGTAATGCATAGCCTCCTCTTTTTCAAGGGACCAAAAGTAATTGGACAAGGGACTCTAAGGGCTGCAATTAACTCTGAAGGCGTCTCCCTCGTTAACCTGTAATCAATGAAGTAGTTAAAAGGTCTGGGGTTGATTACAGGTGTGTGGTTTTGCATTTGGAAGCTGTTGCTGTGACCAGACAACATGCGGTCTAAGGAACTCTCAATTGAGGTGAAGCAGAACATCCTGAGGCTGAAAAAAAAGAAAAAATCCATCAGAGAGATAGCAGACATGCTTGGAGTAGCAAAATCAACAGTCGGGTACATTCTGAGAAAAAAGGAATTGACTGGTGAGCTTGGGAACTCAAAAAGGCCTGGGCGTCCACGGATGACAACAGCGGTGGATGATCGCTGCATACTTTCTTTGGTGAAGAAGAACCCGTTCACAACATCAACTGAAGTCCAGAACACTCTCAGTGAAGTAGGTGTATCTGTCTCTAAGTCAACAGTAAAGAGAAGACTCCATGAAAGTAAATACAAAGGGTTCACATCTAGATGCAAACCATTCATCAATTCCAAAAATAGACAGGCCAGAGTTACATTTGCTGAAAAACACCTCATGAAGCCAGCTCAGTTCTGTAAAAATATTCTATGGACAGATGAGACAAAGATCAACCTGTACCAGAATGATGGGAAGAAAAAAGTTTGGAGAAGAAAGGGAACGGCACATGATCCAAGGCACACCACATCCTCTGTAAAACATGGTGGAGGCAACGTGATGGCATGGGCATGCATGGCTTTCAATGGCACTGGGTCACTTGTGATTATTGATGACATAACAGCAGACAAGAGTAGCCGGATGAATTCTGAAGTGTACCGGGATATACTTTCAGCCCAGATTCAGCCAAATGCCGCAAAGTTGATCGAACGGCGCTTCATAGTACAGATGGACAATGACCCCAAGCATACAGCCAAAGCTACCCAGGAGTTCATGAGTGCAAAAAAGTGGAACATTCTGCAATGGCCAAGTCAATCACCAGATCTTAACCCAATTGAGCATGCATTTCACTTGCTCAAATCCAGACTTAAGACGGAAAGACCCACAAACAAGCAAGACCTGAAGGCTGCGGCTGTAAAGGCCTGGCAAAGCATTAAGAAGGAGGAAACCCAGCGTTTGGTGATGTCCATGGGTTCCAGACTTAAGGCAGTGATTGCCTCCAAAGGATTCGCAACAAAATATTGAAAATAAAAATATTTTGTTTGGGTTTGGTTTATTTGTCGAATTTCTTTTGACCTCCTAAAATGTGGAGTGTTTGTAAAGAAATGTGTACAATTCCTACAATTTCTATCAGATATTTTTGTGCAAACCTTCAAATTAAACGTTACAATCTGCACTTGAATTCTGTTGTAGAGGTTTCATTTCAAATCCAATGTGGTGGCATGCAGAGCCCAACTCGCGAAAATTGTGTCACTGTCCAAATATTTCTGGACCTAACTGTAACTACTATAATACTGCTCCTATGTATAAGAATATAACTACTATAATACTGTCCCTATGTACAAGAATATAACTACTATAATACTGCTCCTATGTACAAGAATATAACTACTATAATACTGCTCCTATGTACAAGAATATAACTACTATAATACTGCCCCTATGTACAAGAATATAACTACTATAATACTGCTCCTATGTACAAGAATATAGCTACTATAATACTGCCCCCTATGTACAAGAATATAACTACTATAATACTGCTTCTATGTACAAGAATATAACTACTATAATACTGCCCCCTATGTACAAGAATATAACTACTATAATACTGCCTCCTATGTACAAGAATATAACTACTATAATACTGCTCCTATGTACAAGAATATAACTACTATAATACTGCTCCTATGTATAAGAATATAACTACTATAATACTGCCCCTATGTCCAAGAATATAACTTCTATAATACTGCTCCTATGTACAAGAATATAACTACTATACTACTGTCCCTATGTACAAGAATATAACTACTATAATACTGTCCCTATGTACAAGAATATAACTACTATAATACTGCTCCTATGTACAAGAATATAACTACTATAATACTGCTCCTATGTACAAGAATATAGCTACTATAATACTGCCTCCTATGTACAAGAATATAACTACTATAATACTGCCCCTATGTAAAAGAATATATCTACTATAATACTGCCCCTATGTACAAGAATATAACTACTATAATACTGCTCCTATGTACAAGAATATAACTACTATAATACTGCTCCTATATACAAGAATATAGCTACTATAATACTGCCTCCTATGTACAAGAATATAACTACTATAATACTGCCCTTATGTAAAAGAATATATCTACTATAATACTGCCCCTATGTACAAGAATATAACTACTATAATACTGCTCCTATGTACAAGAATATAACTACTATAATACTGCTCCTATATACAAGAATATAGCTACTATAATACTGCCCCTATGTACAAGAATATAACTACTATAATACTGCCCCTATGTACAAGAATATAACTACTATAATACTGCCCCCTATGTACAAGAATATAACTACTATAATACTGCCCCTATGTACAAGAATATAACTACTATTATACTGCCCCTATGTACAACAATATAACTACTATAATACTGCTCCTTATGTACAAGAATATAACTACTATAATACTGCTCCTATGTACAAGAATATAACTACTATAATACTGTCCCTATGTACAAGAATATAACTACTATAATACTGCTCCTATGTACAAGAATATAACTACTATAATACTTCCCCTATGTACAGGAATATAACTACTATAATACTGCGCCCTATGTACAAGAATATAACTACTATAATACTACTCCTATGTACAAGAATATAACTACTATAATACTGCTCCTATGTACAAGAATATAACTACTATAATACTTCCCCTATGTACAGGAATATAACTACTATAATACTGCGCCCTATGTACAAGAATATAACTACTATAATACTACTCCTATGTACAAGAATATAACTACTATAATACTTCCCCTATGTACAGGAATATAACTACTATAATACTGCGCCCTATGTACAAGAATATAACTACTATAATACTACTCCTATGTACAAGAATATAACTACTATAATACTGCTCCTATGTACAAGAATATAACTACTATAATACTGCTCCTATGTACAAGTATATACTATAATACTGCCCCCTATGTACAAGAATATAACTACTATAATACTACTCCTATGTACAAGAATATAACTACTATAATACTGCTCCTATGTACAAGAATATAACTACTATAATACTGCTCCTATGTACAAGAATATAACTACTATAATACTGCTCCTATGTACAAGAATATAACTACTATAATACTGCTCCTATGTACAAGAATATAGCTACTATAATACTGCCTCCTATGTACAAGAATATAACTACTATAATACTGCCCCTATGTACAAGAATATAACTACTATATTACTGCTCCTATGTACAAGAATATAACTACTATAATACTGCTCCTATGTATAAGAATATAACTACTATAATACTGCCCCTATGTCCAAGAATATAACTAGTATAATACTGCCTCCTATGTACAAGAATATAACTACTATAATACTGCTCCTATGTACAAGAATATAACTACTATAATACTGCTCCTATGTATAAGAATATAACTACTATAATACTGCCCCTATGTCCAAGAATATAACTACTATAATACTGCTCCTATGTACAAGAATATAACTACTATACTACTGTCCCTATGTACAAGAATATAACTACTATAATACTGCTCCTATGTACAAGAATATAACTACTATAATACTGCCCCTATGTACAAGAATATAACTACTATAATACTGCTCCTATGTACAAGAATATAGCTACTATAATACTGCCTCCTATGTACAAGAATATAACTACTATAATACTGCCCCTATGTACAAGAATATAACTACTATAATACTGCTCCTATGTACAAGAATATAACTACTATAATACTGCTCCTATGTACAAGAATATAACTTCTATAATACTGCCCCCTATGTACAAGAATATAACTACTATAATACTGCCCCTATATACAAGAATATAACTACTATAATACTGCTCCTATGTACAAGAATATAGCTACTATAATACTGCCTCCTATGTACAAGAATATAACTACTATAATACTGCTCTATGTAAAAGAATATATCTACTATAATACTGCCCCTATGTACAAGAATATAACTACTATAATACTGCTCCTATGTACAAGAATATAACTACTATAATACTGCTCCTATATACAAGAATATAGCTACTATAATACTGCCTCCTATGTACAAGAATATAACTACTATAATACTGCCCTTATGTAAAAGAATATATCTACTATAATACTGCCCCTATGTACAAGAATATAACTACTATAATACTGCTCCTATGTACAAGAATATAACTACTATAATACTGCTCCTATATACAAGAATATAGCTACTATAATACTGCCCCTATGTACAAGAATATAACTACTATAATACTGCCCCTATGTACAAGAATATAACTACTATTATACTGCCCCTATGTACAACAATATAACTACTATAATACTGCTCCTTATGTACAAGAATATAACTACTATAATACTGCTCCTATGTACAAGAATATAACTACTATAATACTGTCCCTATGTACAAGAATATAACTACTATAATACTGCTCCTATGTACAAGAATATAACTACTATAATACTGCCCCTATGTACAGGAATATAACTACTATAATACTGCGCCCTATGTACAAGAATATAACTACTATAATACTACTCCTATGTACAAGAATATAACTACTATAATACTGCTCCTATGTACAAGAATATAACTACTATAATACTGCTCCTATGTACAAGAATATACTATAATACTGCTCCTATGTACAAGAATATAACTACTATAATACTGCTCCTATGTAAAAGAATATAGCTACTATAATACTGCCTCCTATGTACAAGAATATAACTACTATAATACTGCCCCTATGTAAAAGAATATATCTACTATAATACTGCCCCTATGTACAAGAATATAACTACTATAATACTGCCCCTATGTACAAGAATATAACTACTATAATACTGCCCCTATGTACAAGAATATAACTACTATAATACTGCCCCCTATGTACAAGAATATAACTACTATAATACTGCCCCTATGTACAAGAATATAACTACTATTATACTGCCCCTATGTACAAGAATATAACTACTATAATACTGCTCCTATGTACAAGAATATAACTACTATAATACTGCCCCCTATGTACAAGAATATAACTACTATAATACTGCCCCTATGTACAAGAATATAACTACTATTATACTGCCCCTATGTACAAGAATATAACTACTATAATACTGCTCCTTATGTACAAGAATATAACTACTATAATACTGCCCCCTATATACAAGAATATAACTACTATAATACTGCCCCCTATATACAAGAATATAACTACTATAATACTGCTCCTTATGTACAAGAATATAACTACTATAATACTGCAACAATTTACAATGTGGAACAATTAAATGAAAACCCTTATATTGTGCTTTTGCTGTCAAAAAACTACAATTCCTCTGAGCTTCCTTCGTGGCGTTTGTGGAGGGATATCTGGCATCCCCGTGTTACCTCTTTGGGGACCTTTTTCTGGCACTTTCTTTTCTATACCAGCTGGAGATCATGTTGTCAGTTGCTGCAGACCTGTAACATGTTTAATGCTTTACTGCTCCCAAGGATTTGGCTTTTGTGATATGCTGGGAGTTGTAGTCCCTCGGCAGCTGCGGTGCTACCTGTGGAGTGGGTTTGGGTTATAGTCTGCAGTATATACAGGTACAGGGTAATCCTGACCCGTCTGGAGGGTTACAGAGGAAGCTGTCAGTCATCGCGGTGCCCTGTGGTAATACAATGAGGGTACACGTCGCATTGCTCCCCCTGGTAATTATGCTTTGTTTATTCTTCGGGAGACTTTGTAATGTCATGCCAACTCTCCTCCATTTATAATTGGCTGCCTGCTGGAAGAATAGGCTTATTGTGCGGAGATGGAGTCCGTGCCAGCCAAATGGTGCCATGGATTGTGTCTCTGTGACCTGCTATTGAGTCCACATAATCACATAAAGTTTACTTATGAGCTTAAAGAATCCTAAACTATCGCTTTTATCACTGTGCTACCGTAAAAAAAAAATGAACCGTGGTTTGCAGCAGTGAAGAAAAGCAAAGTGCTGTAACAAGCTGTAAAGCAATATTATATACTACAAAATAAAATAAAAACAAAAAAAAAACAATCATTGCATTAAATATAAAAACTTGGTAAAAAAAAATAATATGGGGGAATCTGGACACCAGGAGAGCGAATCTGCCTAGTTTTACCAATTGACTGTAAACTCAGAAGATTTTTAAAACAATATTATATACTAAAAAATAAAATGAAAAACAAAGAAAAAGCAAACGATCACTGCATTAAATAGAAAAGCTTGTAAGGAAAGAATATGGGGGAATCTGGACACTGGGAGAGCGAATTTGCCCAGTTTTACCAATTGACTATAAACTCAGCAGATTTGTAAAGCAATATTATATACTACAAAATAAACTGAAAAAACAAAAAAACAAAACAGTCACTGCATTAAATATAAAAGCTTGGTAGGAAAGAATAAGGGGGAATCTGGACACCGGGAGAGCAAATCTGCCCAGTATTACCAATTGACTATAAACTACACAGATTTGTAAACCAATATGATATACTACAAAGTAAAATGAAAAAAAACAAAAAAAATCAGTCACTGCATTAAATATAAAAGCTTGTTAGGAAATAATAAGGGGGAATCTGGACACCGGGAGAGCGAATCTGCCCAGTTTAACCAATTGACTATAAACTCAGCAGATTTGTAAAGCTGAGTATATTTTATATACTACAAAATAAAATGAAAAGAAAAGAAAAAACAAACAATCAGTGCATTAAATATAAAAGCTTGGTAGCAAATAATATGGGGGAATCTGGACACCGGGAGAGCGAATCTGCCCAATATTACCAATTGACTATAAACTCCGCAAATTTGTAAAGCGATATTATATACTACAAAATAAAATGAAAAAAAAACCCCTAAAACAATTACTGCATTAAATATAAAAGCTTGGTAGAAAATAATATGGGGGAATCTGGACACTGGGAGAGCGAATCTGCCCAGTTTTACTAATTGACTATAAACTCAGCAAATTTGTAAAGCGATATTATATACTACAAAATAAAATGAAAAAAAAAAACAAGCAATATGATATACTACAAAATAAAATGAAAAACAAAACAGTAACTGCATTAAATATAAAAGCTTGGTAGAAAATAATATGGGAGAATCTGGACACCTGCAGAGCGAATCTGCCCAGTTTTACCAATTGACTATAAACTACACAGATTTGTAAAGCAATATTATATAGTACAAAATAAAAAAGAAAAAGCAAAAAACAATCACTGCATTAAATATAAAAGCTTGGTTGGAAAGAATATGGGGGAATCTGGACACCTGCAAAGCGAATCTGCCCAGTTTTACCAACTGACTATAAACTCAGCAGATTTGTAAAGCTGAGTATATTTTATATACTACAAAATAAAATGAAAAGAAAAGAAAAAACAAACAATCACTGCATTAAATATAAAAGATTGGTAGCAAATAATATGGGGGAATCTGGACACCGGGAGAGCGAATCTGCCCAATATTACCAATTGACTATAAACTCCGCAAATTTGTAAAGCGATATTATATACTACAAAATACAATGAAAAAAAAAACCCCTAAAACAATTACTTCATTAAATATAAAAGCTTGGTAGGAAAGAATATGGGGGAATTTGGACACCGGGAGAGCGAATCTGCCCAGTTTTACCCGGATTTGTAAAGCAATATTATATACTACAAAATAAAATTAAAAAAAAAAAACAAAACAAAAAACAATTACTGCATTAAATAAAAAAAGGTTAGTAGAAAAGAATATGGAGGAATCTGGACACCGGGAGAGCGAATCTGCCCAGTTTTACTAATTGACTATAAACTCATCAGATTTGTAAAATAATATTATATACTACAAAATAAAATGAAAAACAAAAAAAAGCCCAGATTTGCTGCTCAGAACTCAGGAAAGCTGGGTGACGCTATATTGGAAATTTTTTTTATTTCAAGGCAAATACTTACAGGTATTTTTATTTTTTCTTATTAGACTGATGAGCAAAAGGGTAACAATGTTTTGCACTTTTGCTTTTCAGGCTCCATATCTCACCATCCACTACAGCTTTGAGCATTAGATGACCTTCATTTTAAGATTGACTTTAAGATTGGTCCTTTTATATATTTTCCTGGATGGCCCCTTTAAATATCATTTTATAGCCTCCCAGAGGGCAATCAATAAGCAAAGTGACGTCTCTCATTATTTTCTGCTTTCATAAATGTCATCCACACATCGGACAATGGATGTTCTGTGGAACAAGAGATCGTTCTGCATTCGGATTTTTTGGCAAGATCATCTTCTTGTCTACAGTGAAAGAAAAATGGATTCTTTTGTTTACTGATCTCATCAGTAAATTGTGATTTTACATGATCAAAATTGATAGTATGATAAATGCCGAGCCATCTCACTGATTACCAGCAGTCCCCGCATCTCTGATTGGTTGCAGTCAGATGCGCCCCCACCCTGTATGACAGTGTGTCTGACTGCTTTCACTGTGTGTGTCTCTGTTGCTGTGAAAAAAAAATAAATTGGCATATTATGAAACCCAGCCTTGATAAAGCATATAGCTACAGGCTGCAGCCCCCAGCCATGCGCTTATCTTGGCTGTGTATCAAAATAAGAGAAACCGCATGTGGCTTTTTTATTGAAATATTTAAATTTTATTCTCATGCTGGGGAGACCCATGTTAATTGGGTCACCCCAGCCTAAAAATAGCAGCCTTCAAGCCGCTCAGGATTGTTGCATCCACTAGATGTGAGAATCCCGGAACTTTACCCATTTCATCCCGATTGCCTTGTTGCAGTGGCAATCGGGGTAATAATGGGTTAATAATAGCTCACAACTTCCACTAAGCCCTAGATTAGTAATGGGAGGTTTCTATGAGACCCCCCCATTACTAATCTGTAAGTGAAAAGAAATAAATACGAATACCAGAAAAAAATCCTTTATTTGAAATAAAATACAAAAAAACACAGCATCTTTCACCCCTTTTTTAACTCCATAACACCCCTGCAGGTCCAATGTAATCCACGCAAGGTCTCATTGGTGAGGTCACTCAGTTCACTGAGGTCACGTTACCTGTGATCACAGGTGGAGGACCATGGAAACCTCCAGCTGTGACTGCAAATAAAATGAGTGATGTCACCACTCATTGCGAGGATCAGTCTCTGACTGAAGCTGACAGCGGGTGGTCATAGACTATGCCCGCACACTGGCACTTCATATGTAGTAGAGCCGGAATCGTCATGGGACCTCATGTGGATTACATCGGACCTGGGTGTTTTGGGGGTTAATAAAAGGGTGAAAGGGGATGTGTTTTTTGTACAGTTCGATGTAGAGATAGATGATAGATATTCCTTATTATTTTGAGGTGCGGTGACATTACACGCCGCTCTCAGTAGGGCTTTCTCTGAATCACTTTTGCTTCTCAGTCACTAATTCCCTGTTCCTTTTGATCTTATTACAAGACGTCTTACTAAATGCAGAATACATAATATACGGTAGATGAGACGAGTGCTTTGAAGTTAGTCGTGGCAGGGAAGATATGACAAGGCCTCACGTCTTAATCTGCCTCCTCTCCAGTCCAGGCCAGACGCAGCTTGTAACCTGGTGGTATGTTGGGCGCTGGAGCTGTTGGATGAGGTGGAGTAATTTTGGACTTTTATGACTTTTGCAGTGAAGTACATGCGAGAGGCCACTCCTTACGTCAAGAAGGGTTCCCCAGTGTCAGAGATCGGATGGGAAACTCCTCCTCCAGAATCTCCGCGGCTCGGGAATTCATCCAAGTGTCCGCCATCGCCTCTCTCCATGCCCAGTTATGGCGACAAGAAAACCATTCCACTGAAGATGTGCTTTGTGACAAGGAACCTGACCGTTCCTGATCCAGAGAACAGGTAAGTCTATGACAAACAACCTCTGGATGGCGCGTAGGTGTTATATACTTGTAAGTACAAGTGGGGGAAGGGAAGTGACAACTGCTTGGAGTTCTGTTTTAAAAAATGAGTTGTCAAATTTTTTAGGACTTTCTCTGATGGGTGGGAGGGGGCACTTTTAGAAAAGTGGAACAACATGTTGCCGGTAGGTAAAATAACTAAACCGGATAGTACTAACCCTCCCCAGATCCAGCGCTGGCTTTGGTCTCAAGGTATTGTCAACATCTCACATCACCGCTGCAGGCGATGACTGAGCTCAGCGGTTGCTGACGTCTAAATCATCTAGATTGCTGAGCTCAGTGACTGGCTGCAGCGGTGATATAAACTTTTGACTTGACATTTTACTGTCTACAGCAGGGGGTCCTCATCCTCTTTTAAAGTCAGGGCCACAGTACATGCATAGAAGTTGCAAATACCCCCTAAAATAGAAGATGGCATAAAGTAATAATGCCACGAATCCCCCTTATATAGTACTTATGCCCGACTTCCCCCTTTTAATGTAGTAATACACTTGACGCCCCTTTTAAAGTTATAATGACTCGTCAACATGATTTTCTTAAATATAATGCCCCAGGTGCCCCCTTTATAAAGTAATATTACCCTTTATCGTCTCCTTAAAAAAGCACCAATGCGTCCCTTTATAATCTAGTAGTGCCCCTTATAAAGTAATAATGCCACCTGAGTGCCCCTAATACCCACAAATGTGTGTACCCCATTAACAATGAACTGTGTCCCTAAACAATTAAGAATGCCCTAATAAAACAAAAAAAACAAAATATATGCTTACCTATCCCCATGTCCACAATGAGCCCACCAGTCGAGACTTGTTTGTCTTTTAGATCTCAAGCATCCAATTGTGAAAAAATAATCAAACTCCTGCAGTTAAATAAAAAAAAGGGGAGAGGAGGGAGATGCAGCTGCAGTTGTACAGTGTCTGTGAGACTCCAGTCTGTGAGGAGGGGGAGGAGCATCAGAGGAAGAGAAGTGATTGGCTCAGAGCATACAGATCACCAGGAAGTACCCGCCCACTGAGGAGACATGGAGAAAGTGAAGCAAAAGGAAGGACAAATACCTAAAATATGCAGGTTACACAACAATTCTAGCTCTGCTGCATGTAATTATATTCACAACTGTTTTCTTTGATAAATGTTATCAGGTTACAGGAGAAATTAATTTATGTAAATATAAAACAATGTGGTAATGACGCCTATGAAGGACATTTGCATATGTATATTATATAGATCACCAGTGTAAGGTGTTATTGTCTGGGGAATGTATATTATCTATGGGGAAAACCAGTAAATGCACAGGCCGATGATTGATGCTTCTAATAAGCCTCTTCTCAAGGTGCATTCATTAAAGTGATTGGCACAGGAATATAATGAATATACACAGTGCATTGTTGTAGACAGGACGCGCGGAAAATCCACCATTTGCATTTCAAGGTCAAAGATGATACTTTGACGTATAAAAACAAAATAGCACCTCTTATTAATCATAAAGACACCATAGTACAGTCCATAAGCTGGACTTGCAAAGGATGAAGGGGTTCTCTGTGGAGGGAGGGGTTGTAAAGGGGTAAAATGTGTACACCTCCACCTGGGTCATACCAAAGTTACATATTTAGGAATAATGTTCAGGAAGATTCCAGCTGGTATTGATGGTATTTTGTTTTATAAAACCCACCCACGCATACAGTGCACGCCCACCCACGCATACAGTCCAGGCCCACCCACACATACAGTCCAGGCCCACCCACGCATATAGTCCAGGCCCACCCACGCATACAGTCCAGGCCCACCCATGCATACAGTTCAGGCCCACTCACGCATACAGTCCAGGCCAACCCACGCATACAGCCCAGGCCCACCCATGCATACAGTCCAGGCCCACCCATGCATACAGTCCAGGCCAACCCACGCATACAGCCCAGGCCCACCCACGCATACAGTCCAGGCCCACCCACGCATACAGCCCAGGCCCACCCATGCATACAGTCAGGCCCACCCATGCATACAGTCCAGGCCGACCCACGCATACAGCCCAGGCCCACCCACGCATACAGCCCAGGCCCACCCATGCATACAGTCCAGGCCGACCCACGCATACAGCCCAGGCCCTCCCATGCATACAGTCCAGGCCCACCCATGCATACAGTCCAGGCCAACCCACGCATACAGCCCAGGCCCACCCACGCATACAGTCCAGGCCCACCCACGCATACAGCCCAGGCCCACCCATGCATACAGTCCAGGCCCACCCACGCATACAGTCCAGGCCCACCCATGCTTACAGTCCAGGCCCACCCATGCCTACAGTCCAGGCCCACCCACGCATACAGTCCAGGCCCACCCATGCATACATTCCAGGCCCACCCATGCATACAGTCCAGGCCCAACCACGCATACAGGCTGGTCCCACTCACGCATACAATCCAGGCCCACCCATGCATACAGGCTGGGCCCACCCCTGCATATAGGCCACACCCCTTAATGATAATCAACAAACTACTATTAAAGGAGCTTGTTTCATCTCTTACAACCCCTTCAAATCAGAGATACTACAACAATCAGTTAATTGTGGGTCCAGCTCCCGGAAGCCTTTGTAAGTACTTGATTTTTGACGGAGGACTGTCAAGTCTACATTTTACAAAAGGTAAAATCAGAATGTAAAATCACATGAACATTTAGAACGTGCCACAATGAGTTTGCTTCAGTTCATAGAGGGATCCTGAGGGTGGGCTCATGCATCCATATACCTGTATGCATATGGACAGGAGTTAGTACCATGTGAGAATCCTTTCAACAGTGCCATCCGAGTAACTCTATCAGCAGTGTCAGGAAAGTACTGTCATAAACAATGGCAGAAAAAAAAATCACTGCACAAACAGAACAGAAGTGTCATGCTAGGTACGGGGAAGTACCACACATACGGCAACATGAAGAGGAAGGGAAACCATATGTTGTTAGCTCCTGATGGTGGATTCTCTGGGCCGTGCACCGGACTCCTCCAGTGAGGCAACCCGGAGCTAACTCCTGTACAGGGACTGTCCGGTCACCCCACCAGAGGGCCTAGATGCACGGTAGCCGGAGCACTAGTGGTACAAGGTCAGCATCCTTCAGGGGACTGGTAGCAAGATGTCTCTAGAGTCACAGAGTTCCTGGAGGCAATGCAGATGACGGAGACCAGGTTCAGGTACTGGATAGGAACATCAGGCGAGATCTGGATCCTGCTGGACGTAAGGGCCGAGATCACAAGGTGAAGTCGGGGACCGGAGACAGGTTCAGGCTGAAGGCAGATGATGGGAGTCACAGCCGGCAGTCACCGGAGGACTTCCTGGGCAATCCGCAGTCAGGACCAGATTAAGGAAGCAGGGCTGGCTCTGTGGAAGACACAGGATTAGAGAGAGGCAAGGCACTAGGAGACCTGAACACCTAGCTTACAGAACACGTTGATCAGGCGCCGCCCACATGGAAAGGGGAGTCTTATATACTCTGAACCTGTCTCAGCCATATCCTGTTTCAGGAGTGCTGGGCCTATAAGACAAGGTGAGTGGGCGCGGCCCCGCCCTATACACAAGCATGTGCCTAAGAATCAGAGTCAGACTCAAGAGACCAGGACGCAGGAGAGCACGAGCGGGAGCGACAGTCTTGACCGGTGGGCATGTGGACTGGATCAGTGGGTAAGGAGCGGTGCCGTGATGGCGAGACCGGATCAGTGTGTAAGGGGCGGTGCCGGGACACCTGGAGCGTGACACATGTCTAGTGAAGGGGGAGATGATGACCCCTGACCAAACTTTACGCTGGTCTCTGGCTCCCCTGACCACCTAGATATGTTCAGTACCTATGCGCCGAGCAGGATACCTGGCCCTGGCTGACCCTGAGCTGGGCTCTATGTAATGAACGGATGGGATGAGCGCTTAGTCAACCTCCCTAATCTCTAAAGAAGACACAAGGAGCACAAACAGGGGGTATTGAACGAATAACTTATCTCCAAGAAGACTCAGGGAGTGGAACAGCAACAAATAGCTTTTCTTCAGATGTATACAAGCCAACTGCTTGCATCCAAGACATGTATAGGAATATAACTCTATCACCTGCAAATACCAAGGGGAAATGTGGGTATTAAGGACAAAAGGGGTATTGATGATAATTAACAGCTGAAAGGTGAGTAAATCCACGGGGTCCTAAAGGGAAAGCTATAGAGACCGCAGACAGGAGACTGGGAACAGTTAACAGAGGTACTGGAAGCCACAGACAGACAGGAGATGTCCTGGAGACAGCAGAAAGGTAACAGTGGTCCTGGAGACCAAACACAGACAGTAAACTGGGAACAGGTAACAAAGGCAGACAGCCATAGGCAGACAGGTGACATCGTGGAAATGGCAGACTCATAGCAAAGGTTCTAGAGACTGCAGACTGGAAGCAGAGGCTCTGGCGATTAACCCCAAGCAGAGAAGATACATAGGATACCATTTACACCACAGTTGGAAGAATAGAAGGTCAGGGAGCAGTTTGTGTAGCCAGACGCTGTGACCTTCTACAGCCCGACACCACAGGACCGTCTGTCAACCATGACACAATCATGGCACCTAGCCAAATAGTAGCACCAACACATTGCCCCAAATTACCTGCTGTCCCAGAACGTCAGGGAAGCGTTTGGTTCAAAAGTTGCAAAACGGTGCCCATCTATTCTACTATAGTAACAAAATAATTTATTCAGTTATTTGCACCAGTTCTTTTTGTTAAATTGTAATATTTTTTATTTTTGGTAAAAAATGTGCAACTTTTTGTGAAGAAAGAAAATTGGCTGTAAAAATATCAATAGTCAAGGGAAAGGCAAGTGCCGAAGGTAAAATTGTGCCATCTGATTGGATCTTTACTTGGGATTCATAGAGATCAATCTGTTAGATCAGAGAAATTGGAATAGAAATGATATATAACTGGTTGCACACTTTATGTTTGCCGGGAGGACTGAAAAGAGCTCAGTGGTGTCGGCTTCTTTTTCTTTTTTTTTTCCAATAAACTGTTTCTTCTCAAATTACATTTCTGCTCATCTTGTGGGACTGGCAAGAATGCCGTTTAGCTCCTTACTAATCTGAGTTCCAGGTGCCATAAACAAGCCTTATACCAGTTATAGGTGGTTATTTCCTCGGTTAACCTGTTGAATCTGTATGTCTACTCTGCATTTGAACTTGATATTGGCTCAACTTGTTTGACCGCATTGTCGTCTCTGCTAGATCAGTGCTTTTGAGTCTTTATGCTCATCTCACATTATTTTTGAACTTTTCTATATGCTGAGACATACAGAGATGCAATTCGATCAATCCAAAATGTCTAACAGGACCCCAATCTACAAAATTAATTCTGGTATCTTTATGCATTGCAGGGACCTAGGCCCGTGTGCCACTGCTACCTCTGTCTTTTTGCATTGCAGGGACCTAGGCCCGTGTGCCACTGCTACCTCTTTCTTTTTGTATAGCAGTGACTTAGGCCCGTGTGCCACTGCTACCTCTGTGTTTTCATGTTTGCTTAGGCCCGTGTGCCACTGCTACCTCTGTGTTTTCATGTTTGCTTAGGCCCGTGTGCCACTGCTACCTCTGTCTTTTTGGGTTGATGGGACCTCAGCACAGGTGCCACTGCTACCTCTGTCTTTTTGGGTTGAAGGGACCTCGGCACGGGTGTCACTGCTACCTCTGTCTTTTTGGGTTGAAGGGACCTCGGCACGGGTGTCACTACTACCTCTGTCTTTTTGGGTTGAAGGGACCTCGGCACGGGTGCCACTGCTACCTCTGTCTTTTTGGGTTGAAGGGACCTCGGCACGGGTGCCACTGCTACCTCTGTCTTTTTGGGTTGAAGGGACCTCGGCACGGGTGCCACTGCTACCTCTGTCTTTTTGGGTTGAAGGGACCTCGGCACGGGTGCCACTGCTACCTCTGTCTTTTTGGGTTGAAAGGACCTAGGCCCGTGTGCCACTGCTACCTCTGTCTTTTTGGGTTTAAAGGACCTAGGCCCGTGTGCCACTGCTACCTCTGTCTTTTTGGGTTGAAGGGACCTAGGCCCGGGTGCCACTGCTACCTCTGTCTTTTTGGGTTGAAGGGACCTAGGCCCAGGTGCCACTGCTACCTCTGTCTTTTTGGGTTGAAAGTACCTAGGCCCGTGTGCCACTGCTACCTCTGTCTTTTTGGGTTGAAGGGACCTAGGCCCGGGTGCCACTGTTACCTCTGCACCTCTTATAGTTACACCTCTGACCGTATAGACGGCTTCATTTGCCTTCTGGTATTGTTTTGATCTAATAAATACACTCCCTTTTATCCCCATTTGCTCCCTGATACCTTTTCTGATATATTTAGAGACCTTTTGTCATCTATTGCAACAGTATAAAGACATAACAAAGCTACATACAGCAGTATACATGCAGCGTCCAAAGCACTAAAATATCAGAACAAGCCTATGAACAAGGCCACCAAGAAGTACTGTACATAAAAGTAATATTTATTTAAAAAGTTTGTCATTCATGGCCTATTGTGGGGATAGGTCATCAGTGTGTGATCGGGGGCAGTGCAACACCCGGCATCCACTCTGATCAGCTGTTTATTGATATGAATAGGAGGCGGATGTGCAGTACCGGCGGCGGCCACTATATAGAGGATAAAGCTGTGCAGATCTATATTTGTGCAATTCCGGCCACCGCTAGAACAGCTGATCGGCGGGTATGCCACGTTTCACACCCCCATTGATATCCTAAGGATAGGTGATCTTTAATGAATATAAAAAAAGACGACAATTACATGATGCTTACTAAGACACGTGAAAAGCTTATGGTGAGTGAATCCAGAATTTCATATATGCTGTAAAGCGGACCATGGAATCTACATTGCAGTAACAAAAAGAAGTAAAGTGCGAATACAGCCAGAAATATATGAAAGTATGTTGGATCACAGTATTGAAAAGTACCCCAAAAGGTAAAAAAATCAGTATGTGTTTAAGGAATACATAGATAATATCAGAAGTAAACAATATTGAATGGTAATGAGCGATTCAACCAACAACGCACACCTGATGCACGTTTCGCTAATGGCTTTCTCTAGAGATCCTGACTTTGTCTGGGGTATTGTCTAATCCAATTTGGTCTGATATCTCCTTCTCCCTAACATTATACAGCTAGAGCCACCTAAGTCCTGGTGCCAACTGTGTAGCTTGATTTTATCCAAAGAGAATAGAAAGGCAGGTAGGTATTGAAGGTAAAATTGTGCCGTCAGGTTGGTCCTTTACTTGGGTTTTGAAGCGATTAAGCAATTATATTAGAGCAGTTGCAACACAGATGACCATGTAGCTTTTTAGGCTTAACTGGTGAGGTGGATACTTCTGGGTGGGGACAAGGGTCACGGGTGTTGGTACAGCAGGCAGGTTAGACGGTGGAAGACAGATAACAGATGTACTGGAGACCACAGGCAGACAAGAGACTGGGAACAGGTAGAAGAGGTACTGAAATCCACAGGCAGACAGGAGATGTCCTGGAGATGGAAGATAAGTAGCAGAGGTCTTAGAGACTGCAGACAGACAGAAGACTGGGAACAGGTAGAAGAGGTACTGAAAGCCACAGGCAGACAGGAGATGTCCTGGAGATGGACGATAAGTAGCAGAGGTCTTAGAGACTGCAGACAGACAGAAGACTGGGAACAGGTAGAAGAGGTACTGAGAGCCACAGACAGACAGCAGATGTCCTGGAGACAGAAGATAGGTAGCAGAGATCTTGGAGACCGCAGACAGACAGTAGAATGGGATCAGGTAGAAGAGGTACTGGAAGCCACAGGTAGATAGGAGACATCCTGGATATGGAAGATAAGTAGCAGAGGTCTTGGAGACAGCAGATAGGTAGCAGAGGTCCTGGAAATCACAAACAGACAGTAAACATCCCAGAAACTGCAAATCGGTAGCAGAGGTTCTGGAGACTACAGACAGGCAGCAGAGGTTCTGGAAGACCAGAGACCACGGGCAGGTAGCATAAGTCCTGTAGACTGCAGACAAGGAGCAGAGGTACTGAAAGTGGCATTCAGACAGGACACCGGTAGCAGAGGAATTGGAAGCCATAGGCAGACAGGACTAAGGAAGACTAAAGTCTTAATACCAAGACACCAGGTGGTAAGTCTTCTATAAGCCCAAGAAGTCGATCATATGTGAGCATGCCGAACCACCTGCAAAGCTAGACATGAAGCACAACAGAGTCCGGTGGACTACGATGAAGGGAGTAAAGCCCAGATCCGGGGCAGGTGTGTCACATAGCTCTTTGTGAGGTACCTCTTGGTAAACACCCACTGGTATAAAAACAGCAGTCATTTTCTGGTGAATTATCCAATAAAAGACATCTCCATTTGGAATATAAATGTGGGGCAAGAAAACGTCCTACATGTCAGCGCACTTTCCTGTATAAGGCCATGAAGGCCTCCAGCCAGGTGGGCCATCATACCCATTTCCATAAGTCATTTTTGCAATATATGATATTAAAATTCCTGAGCAGGGCAAAGACCTTAAAATCCACCCTGGCACACAGAAGCCTCTCGCGAGCCAACGTCAGCCATTACTTTACCTTTCAGGGACTGTTTTTGCCTTCGATCCTTGGCATATGACACTTTTATTATAAAGCAGAGGTAAACATTGCTGCATTAGTAATTACCTTGACCTACTTCATAATACCAGAGGCTCCGGAGAGGAAGCAGCATGAGTTAGATTAACATTGCTAAAATATTCCGCTTTCTCCATGTGGCCACACTTCTTTTTTTTTAATAAAATAGTCCCCAGCCACAAGGAGTCATTCATATTTACTTAGCACTCCGGTCTTACTCCAAGCAGGTAGAGCCAGCATAAATCACTTCAAGGGAATATGCTCACAACCTCAAGGAATATATATATGTATGTATATATATATATACTGTATATGTGCATGTCTGTATGTGTGCATGTCTGCATACTATGTGTGTGTATATGTGCCGCCCCAGTGTTGATCGGGCTGCTCGGATCCAGAATCATTGTGGCTCGAGGGGTCCGGACCTGGCTTGGCGGACACTCTGATCGATAAAAGGGGTTATTTACAGGGGAAAAGTTTGTGACACCACCTGCGGGTTGCGGTAATGGGAGTACCGCCGCTGCTGAAGAGAGACCCGGGGCAGATGGTGTGAAGCAGCAAGGTGTCAGTCCCTCCGCAGGTAGGGAAGGCCCCGGGCTCAGGGGTTGGTAGATTTGGGAGGACAGGGTGCATGGACTAGTGTACTCACTGCGGGTAGTCATGGTGTTGGATGAGGTGGAGAAAGGAGACACACACACTGTAGGTAAACCAAAGTCTCTGAGTACAGCAGCCACTGCGGGGAGTCCGTCCAAGTATCCGGTCCCACCGGTGTCACTTAGTGATTCGGAGCCTGCCTCCGTGTACAATTTATTGTCCGTTGATGGTCCCCGTGGCTTGAAGCTGTTGGGGGCCCTACTCACTATGTGTAGTGTAGCCATGCTCCTAAGAGTTGGCGCTTGGGACCTCAGTGCGTTGCTGTGTCTGGAAAAACCCTGTCCCCCTCGTTGTGCTGATGCCCTCAATCTCTAGGGAAGTTCTTGAAGATCTTCTCCCTCTCAGGTGAATTGTCAGAACATTGAATCGGCTGCTGAACTAGGGACCTGTACCCCGTCGTGCTCAGTACCAGTCAGTTCTGTTGGGCCCTTCTGGTGCCGACAGTCCCTCCAAGACTACGTCCGTCACACCCCTGTCCAACGTCCCTGCAACCGGTCCCCGACTCCTCTGGACCCGAATCACTGCTTGCGACTCAACTTCTTCTGACTAGCTCCCCGGGAGCTAACACCCCAGCTCCTCTCACTTTGAGAGCTGTCACCAGTCTCTTTTCTGGTCCCTCCCACCAGTCTGCCTGACCCCTAGGTGGGTGGCCCTGTTCCAGCTAGTCCAACCCCCTGGTGTGTCTGACAGGTCATGGTGTGAGGTGTGGGTTGGGATTTGTGGTGCAGATGGGAGTGACACCGATTTCCTGGGTACCTGGAACCATGGGGGGGTAGGCCCTGCACCCTGGGTAAGGATGCAGTTCCCTGTAGCACCCTGATGTTTTCAGGGGCGCTACATATGTCTGTATATGTGTGCATGTCTGCATACTGTATGTTTGCATGTCTAGATACTGCATATGTCCATATCTGCATATTGTATATATGTATGTCTGTAAATGTGCATTTCTGCGTACTGTATACATCCATGTCTGCATACTATATACTGTACGTCCATGTCTCTGCATATGCATGCGTTAATGGCGTCCTGCTGACAGAAAATATACTAATTTAAAAATTGTTGTTTATTTTTTGTTGTTTTATTTGTTTTTCACTTGCACTTGATTCTTCTTTTAATAGACATATTTTTTTTTAGTTTATTCTTTATGCGTTTGACTTTTTAAAAAGTCACTCCGATTTTTCACAAATATATTCCAGGCCCTCCAGGGGTGATACATTTTATTTTTTTTATTTATTTTTTTTATTTTAATTTTTAGTTAATTTTGTGACATTTTAAGGGAATATGCAATTTTTAGAAATATAAAAATTAACAACAAAAATAAAGAGTATTCATGAAACGAAAAACTCATGACCCACTTGTGCCATTTTTTATAATTTTGCGAAAAAACAACAAGGAATACCACAAGGCAAAAAAAAATAAGAGTGGCTAAAACTAAATGGAAATGATGTGTCCTATCATGTACGTGAATGTTGTAGAGGGGGATCTCAGGCTTAGCTGTGAAACAAAATATATAGTGTTTTTTTATACCTGACATGTAAATCAAAAACTGAACGAAAAAGTCTCAGTTTTATTCTTTTTTTTTTTCCTGGAAAGAAGCCAAAAATCTCATATGGAAAAATTTACCTGGAAAAGGATTTTCGGAAAACATGATTTTCCAGTCTGTAGCTTGAATTTCACCATTTCAATGTTGAGGGGAAAATCTGCAATGAATCTATAGCAAAATCCATATGTAGCGCAGACTGGCGATTCACATTTACTTTGCATATAAGTAAGGGCCTAACGAGAGAGTGCGACTGTGCCCGGACAAGAAGGGGACCGCCAATGACAGCACCATTTTCAGATGAATGTGCCTCCGAGGACGTACAATCAGATGAAGTGTATTGCGGTGCAGAGAGCCACGAGCTTCCTGTGCCACAATAGCTATAACAGTAGTTACCGCCGACCTATCAGAGGCCGGCAGCTGATGTCAGCCAGGCGTCGCATGATGTCACTTCCATGCACCACCCGCCCCCTGTGCTGGCTATGGAGAAAGATGACCATGGGAACGAGGTCAGGTAAAAAGAATAATTTATTTTTTTTTGTTTTTAAAACTGTTTGAGAAGGGAGCAAGGACGTGGGCTATTATTATATTGAGGGGAAGGGATGGGAGAGATTTTTAAGGAATGAAGGCAAGGATGGGGGATATTATTAAAGGATTGGGCCAGGATGAGAGACATTATTAAAAGATTTGGCCAGGATGTAGGACATTATTAAACGATTGGGCAAGGATGGGGGACATTATTAAAGGAGTAGGCCAGAATGTGGGACATTATTAAAGAATTGGGCCAGGATGGTGGGATATTATTAAAGGATTGGGCCAGGAAGACGGGACAATATTAAAGGATTGGGCCAGGATGGTGGGACATTATTAAAGGAGTAGGCCAGAATGTGGGACATTATTAAAGAATTGGGCCAGGATGGTGGGATATTATTAAAGGATTGGGCCAGGAAGACGGGACAATATTAAAGGATTGGGCCAGGATGGTGGGACATTATTAAAGGATTGGGTCAGGATGGTGGGACATTATTAAAGTATTGAGGCATGATGGGAGACATTTTTTTTAAGAATGAGGGCAAGTGGTGAGGGACATTATTAAATGATTGGGCCAGGATGGGAGACAGCTTTAAAGAATAAGGGCCAGGATGAGGGACATTATTAAAGGATTGGGCTAGGATGGGGAACAGTATTAAAGGATTGGGCCAGGATGAGAGACAGTTCTAAAGAATGAGGGCCAGAATGATAGAGATTATTAAAGGATTGAGCCAGGATGGTAGACAGTTTTAAAGAATGAGGGCCAGGCTCAGGGATATTATTAAAGGATTGGACCAAGATGGGGGACATTATTAAAGGATTGAGCCAAGCTGGGAGACTGTTTTAAAGAATGAGGGCAATGATCAGGGATATTATTAAAGGATTGGACCAGGATGGGGGACATTATTAAAGGATTGGGCCAGGATGGGAGACAGTTTTAAAGAATGAGGGCCAAGATGAGGGACATTATTAAATGGTTGGGTCAGGATGGGTGACATTATTACATAAAGGGCCCAGGAGAGGGACATTATTACAACAATAGGCTCAGGATTGGAGACATTATTAAAGGATTGGACCAGGATGGAGGACATTTAATTAAAGATTGGACCAGGATGGTTGCATATTACTAAAAGATTGGAACAGAATGGGATACATTTTAAAAGAATGAGGGTCAGATGGAGACATTATTAAAGGATTGGGGCCAGGATGGAGGACATTATTAAAGGATTGGACCAGGATGGGAGACTGTTTTAAAGAATGAGGGCAATGATCAGGGATATTATTAAAGGATTTGGCCAGGATGGGGGGCATTATTAAAGGATTGGGCCAGGATGGCAAGTTATTACTAAAGGATTAGGCCAGGATGGAAGACATTTTTAAAGAATGGGGATCAATATGGGGGGCGTAAATAAAGGATTGGGCCAGGATGGGAGACAGTTTTAAATAATGAGGGCCAAGATGAGGGACATTATTACATAAAGAGCCCAGGATGGGGGACATTATTACAGAAATAGGCTCAAGATGGGAGACATTATTACATGAAGGGTGCAGATCGGGGGACATTATTACAAGACACAGGACATTACTACAGGAAGGGACCAGAAAGTGGGAAATTATTAAAGAGGCCAGGATAGTAGACATGATTACAGGATAAGGGCAATTATTACAGGACAGAAGACATCACTACAGGGCCTGATAGATCTGATGAACCTGCTCGTGGGGGACCCTGTCCAAATTTTGCACTAAGGCCCATAGCAGTCTAGTTATGCCACTGCATATAGAGTAGGATTTGTCCAATACTTACCCATCACACGACATACACAGTAAACTGTCAAAGCCGGACTTACAAATACCGAGTCTGCTACTTCCCAGTAAAACTTCAGAGAGTCCAGGACAGGAAGCGGCGGCGAGTTTGTACATAGACGTCTTCCTATTTTCAGCACCAGGGAGCCTGTTGCAGGCAGCTGTGAAATAGATGAGCATCTGACCCGTCTCCAGGGATGTAGCTGCGCTCCAGATGTTGCAAACAAGCGGCGCTGACCTTTCTGTCAGTCAACAGAACAAGCATTGTGTATTTGCAGAGCATTTAAGGAAATCCAGTTGCCATAAATAGCTGGGATGACTGTAGGGTGCGCAAAAATTAGACTTTTCAATCAGCTTAACCCTACCGGTGCCAAAGTGAAAAGACTTCTACTTTAGGGCTGATGGTGCAATAATGACTTTGTCTCCACGCTGCAGTTGTGTTCAGGGAGGGAAATACTGTAGGAGTTCAGTTTATGCTGCTGATTTTCTTTGCAGCATATGACATTTTGTGCAATCTCATTCACATTTTGCTACTTGTTTAATTTAGGAAATTAGTTTAATTTCGGAAATTTTTGAATTTACCCTCCTAGTTAAAAAAAAAAATAATTTTCTGGTTTCCCATCAACAATTTTGTCTCATTCACAATTTTGTTTCGGATGCTGTTGTAACTACACCTCAGCTGCCAGAGCAGCTGAGGTACAGTTTAAACAGCATCCTAAAAATCCCATGGAGTTTTGCACTAAAACTTGCGTGCAATTTTTTGGAAAGAATTTTCTTGTGCTTTCATAACCCTATCATTTTTAAAAGTGTAGAGCAAAAAGATGAAGCACAATGATGATGGTACATCATGCCGAATAATCAGTAGAGGGGGTGAGGATGTCGCAGAGAGGAGGCGGTTTGCAACCACTGACTATAGTTGTTGGCGGACGTACTGCTAATTTTTTTAGCTGCAACTTTAATCACATATGGAGGAAATGTATCATTTGTTTTGCACCTGTTGTTTTTTTTAAGCATTTTTCATCATTTGTACTTTTTAAACACTAAGGGGTACTTTGCACGCTGCAACATTGCCGATGCTAGCGATGCCGATCGTGATAGTACCCGCCCCCATCGCACATGCGATATCTTGTGATAGCTGCCATCGCGAACATTATCGCTACGGCAGCTTCACACGCACTTACCTGCCCTGCGACGTCGCTATGGCCAGCGACCCACCTCCTTCCTAAGGGGGCGGGTCGTGCGGCGTCACAGCGACGTCACACGGCAGGCGGCCAATAGAAGCGGAGGGGCGGAGATGAGCGGGACGTAAACATCCCGCCCACCTACTCCCTTCCCCATAGCCGGTGGAGGCAGGTAAGGAGATGTTCCTCGCTCCTGCGGCTTCATACACAGCGATGTGTGCTGCCGCAGGAACGAGGAACAACATCGTATCTCCTAGTGGTGCGACATTATGGAAATGACTGATGCTACACAGATCAACGATTTCCGACGCTTTTGCGATCGTTTATCGGCGCATCTAGGCTTTACACGCTGAGACGTTGTTACCGGCGCCGGATGTGCGTCACTTTCGATTTGACCCCGACGATATCGCAGTAGCGATGTCGCAGCATGCAAATTACCCCTAAGTTGTGCTCCATTTTTAAGGCATATTGCGCCATGTCCTTCATTTTTACTTCCAGCTCAAAAGAAGAAGGTTCAAAGCATTTTCTTTATTTTATCCATATTTATAACTTGTGATTTTATTTAAAAAAAAATGACAACCAAAAAGTCACAAACTCCCGCAAAAAAGGGAAATAATAAATTCATCAAATAGAATGCAAAAGTTTCATAAATGTGACGCAAATATCAGCATCACAGCCACCAGCAAAACGTACCTAAAAGGTGATAAATTCCACTCGTAGTTCTTTTTGATGGATTTGTTTCCATGATTTTCATGCAATTTTTGCAAGCTTTTTTGTGTACTTTTTCTCATACACTCTTTAGTACTTTAATACTACTATGTCTAACTGACCACAATTACTTGACCAAGAACTAATGATCAACCTGTTATCATGGTGGCACTGTTTGTGGAAGCCTAGCAGCTGTTAATAGAGCTCTCATAGGGTACTTTCACACTTGCGTTCAGCGGAGTCCGTCACTATGGAGAATAGCGCAGTCCGTTAACGCACTGCGCTATTCTCCATAGACTTGTTTGTATGGATGACGCACTGTAACGCAAGTGTCAGCGTTGCATACGCCGGACGACGCAGCGTCGTTATTTTGACGCTGCGTCGGGCGGAATTAACGCAGCATGTAACGTTTTTTTGAGCAGCGTAATCCTTTGGATTTCACTGCGCATGCTCTCTCTGGCTCCCTCCACCCGTAACCAGGGTACACATCAGGTAACCAAGGAACCCTGGTTACATGTGCGGCTCCGCCCCCTCCCGCACTCCGTATGTATACACACACACACACAATCGCACACACACACTCTCTCACCTGTCCCCCAGCGATGCAGTCCCCGCGGCACTAACGTCCTCAGCCATGGCCCCGCTCGGCTCCACCCACTTTGCACTCCGCCCCCCGCACACATTGTCGGCGACCGAACGAACAGCTGATCACCCGGCGGCCGGCTACTATGAGTGATCAGCTGATCACCCGGCGGCCGGCTACTGTGAGTGATCGGCTGAGCACCCGGCGGCCGACTACTGTTAGCGATCAGCTGATCACCCGGCGGCCGGCTACTGTGAGTGATCGGCTGAGCACCCGGCGGCCGACTACTGTTAGCGATCAGCTGATCGTTCACAATAGTCTGCCAACGGTAAAACTGTAAAAAAAACAAAACGGATTGCGTTGTTTTGCAGCATCCGTTGCATCCATTGTGCCACTATATGCAACACATCCGTTGCATCCGTCACACAACGCAATGCAACAGATACCGTTCATCGCAAGTGTGAAAGTAGCCTTAGCACAAACCATGCCATTTACCAGATCTCATGTCTTGCAGTGGCCTTCACCATTTAACCCCTGTACAGGGATCTGGACTTATGCAGGAGCCTCTGGATTGGGGCCACAGAGCAGCTGCTGACCGGTGGAGCAAGATGAAGGCAAGAGGGGTCACCACATGGGGTCAATGCTAAGAGGTTACGTCAGAGACAAAATTTTACAACAAGACGATGGTGAAAACTCAAGCCGAGGTCAGACAACAGGAACGAATGACATCCCTGCCCAGGACCCTCACAAAAGATCAATTAAACCAAACAATTAACCCCATAGACCCAGGAATAAAATAGGACTGTCACTGTCATGCGTCAGCTCCAACAAAGGCACGACGACGCCTGGCGGCCACGGCCGAAAGGATAGGATTCGGCACAGATGTTACAGCTGTCACTTGTTATTGTGATGTTAGATAGAAAAGTGGATGGGGTGGTTAGGAGAGATTCCAGGAGTGATCCCAGCTTCTTCTCATAGGCTTCATAACAAATAAAATAATAAATAATGAGGGCGTGGAGGCCGCTTGATTTGTGCCACGTAAAGCTGCAGACATTATACAGAGCCGGCAATAATTGAACTCCCCACCATCAGTGATGACACGAGTTATATTGGCTTCTTACAGAAAAGATGTGAAACCGCTTTTTCGAGGCCTCGGCAAATAAACATGAGATAATCATACGGTGCAGCTTGTACTTAAGTGTCTGTGTGTTTTGATGATATTAAATCCATTAAATAAACCATGGAAAAGCAAATAATTTTCTTTTTGATGGTTAGCCTGGGTGGATTTCATGCTGAACTTGGAAAAGAAAAATATTCATGCTCCGTTTCGTCAAAGTTGCGAATTTTGACTTTTCATGATTTAGGCCATGTAGTAAGGAATTGTAAAACCAGGGGTGTAATGATCGTGGTCGCAGAGACCAGGCTCGTGTTTTAGGAGGGCTCTCCAAGGACAGACCATCAACTTGAAGTGTATTGCAGTGCAGAGACCCTTCAGATCCCTGCACTGCAATACTCACCACTGGCCAAACAGAGGCAGCTGAAGATGACATGCAAGTCACTGGGGGCATATAGCAGTGACGTTATGCGATGTAAGCTGCCACCTCCTGCGCCAGCTGCAGAAGAGGACAACGCTTAGCAGGGGGTGGAGGAAAGAGTAGAATGTTTTGCTTTTTGTAAGTACGTTAAAGTACAGCGGCCAAACAGGGGAGATATATACCAGGAGGGGGCCCAGGAAGGGGACATATACTGTACATTTATATCACAAAAGTGAGTACACTCCTCACATTTTTCTAAATATTTTATTATATCTTTCCATGGGACACCACTGAAGATCTGACCCTGTGATACAATGTACAGTGTCAGTGTGCAGCTTGTATAACAGTGTAAATTTGGTGGCCTCTTAATAACTCAACACACATCCATTAATGTCTAAACCGCTGACAACAAAAGTGAGTACACCCCTAATTGAAAATGGCCAAATTGTGCCCAAAGTGTCAATATTTTGTGCTGTGCCTTAACTCTCTTAGGCACGGAGGTCACTAGAGCTTCACAGGAGCAGCTGGATCCTCTTTCCTCCTCCATGACAATATCACGGTGCTGGTGAATGGTACAGACCTTGTGCTCCTCCACCTTCCTTTCGAGGAGGCCCTACAGATGCTCAATAGCGTTTCGGTCTGGAGACATGCTTGATAAATACCTGGAAGGGGCCCAGGATTGGGGACATTAGTACAGGATAGGGGACAATGCAACATAATAACGGGGGAGGCAACACATATGTCTATATAGGGGTTAAAATGCTACAAGGGCCAATACATCTGACCAGCATGTGGGTGGGGCCAGGTCCAAATCTTGCACCGAGGTCCATTGGACTCTAGTTGCGCCACTGTGTAAAACCCTCCTGTGTATAAGGCCTTATGTGTTATGTAATGTGAATTTTACAACCCGTTTGACCTAAGTGTCCTCAGTGATGTTGAATCGTTATTTCTACAGACAGTGATTGGTAGCAGTGATGACCTGTTGTCATGCTGCATCACCACTGATAAAAAAAAAAGACTCTTAGGGGACCACAGAAGCATATAAATTAAATTAACAAGGCTCATATGTGACGCCCTGACAAAATCAGGTTGTCACAGGAGACTGCATCCATCTTCCAGGTGCAGGATCCCGTCCTCCTTGTCCTACCAACAAACTCCACACACAGGTACAAACACCAGCCACAAAGCCTAATCACCCCCCCCAGGACAATAGGGACACACCAGTGGACAGGGCCAGGCAGATGGTGACTCCCACCTAGGGGTCCTGAGGTGTCAGGGGAGGGAACAACAGAAGAACAGACTGACAGAGGAAGTGAGAGGAGTGAAGTGGTAGTCGGGGATTGTAGCTCCCGGACTACCAGACTACCTGAGCTGACTAGGTGGCAGACGGCAGAGCAGGGCCACAGGCGACGAAGATCCGGTCGCGGGAGACCTTAAGTGGACCGGGGCAGGGTTGTAGCCCGCCGGTGCCGACAGTGGGAATCCGGTCCGGAGGCCGTGCACAGTCGAGGTACCTGGACCGCAGGGCGAGGACAGCTGCAAGCACCTTGTCAGTTAGCCAGCAGGGGACAAGGTTCCAGATCTTGCCCCCACGAGTAGCCCAGATAGAGCAAGACAGAAGCCCAATGAGGGGGATAGGGCGTCTTCAAGTGCCTGAAAAAATCCCAAGGGTCAGCTCTCGCGGGCAACAGCTCCCACAGCAAAGACACCAGGAGTGGACTTTTCCTGTTCCATGCGGACTAGTCAAGACGAGACACAAAACTAGAAGTGCAGGAGAAAGGGCCCCTGATCTGATCACCGGTGTGCGGGATCCGAGCACACCCCTCCGGAGGCTACTGGTATCAGGCACTTGGTTTACTACTTGGACTTTGTGTGGTTTATTTAACAACAGTGAGTACACCGGTGTCATCCGGTGCAACCTGCACCCCAGCACTGCACTCCACCTACACCTGGGCCCCGGGACAACACCTCCACTACCCGTGGAGGGGATACCATCCTGTTGCCCCGCTCCATCAGCCCCGGGCACCCCATACCAAGGCAGCGGCGGTGTCACCAACCCTCACTGCAACCTACGGGTGGCGTCACTGACAAACTCTCCCCTGTAAATAACCACTTATTACAGTTGTGGGCGACGGGCTGCTACAAGAGCCCCGGATCCGGCTGCCACTCGAGCCACAGCCACGATCCCGGCTCAGAGCGCCTCGAGTAGCCCCCCTGACATGGCCTGCGCCCTCGCCCGCGACAAGTATTTCTACTTTTTTATTTTAGATTTTTGTTTCAAAATATTATGGAGTTGGGCAATCCCCTTTAAAGGAAATGTGTCATGAAAAAGTGACCTTTTGTTCGCTTTTTTTCCCAATATGTGTCTTCAGGAGTACACTGCACCCTTGCCTCCTGACTTCCTTGTTTCTGGTGGGCGGATGATCCTCCTGGAGTGATAGCCTTTGGGTCATCGTCCTGCTAAATGAGTAAATTGTACATTTACGTATAGGAATAATTTTCCTTTGAACAAGTGCATGGATCAGAAGCTCATGAGGAAATTTTTGTAGGTGGGGGCCACAGGATTGTGATTTTGCAGGACTGATAGCAGCTTTGGATCAGGAGCTGACAGGGAGGGGAAAGTAAGCAGCTGCATAACTGATCTATAGAAATGAATTAGCTGGAAAAAGGTGACAGGGATCTCAGGAGTTACCTGTCAAGTTCCATATTTAAACTTGTGTTCGACTACCCTCTGATAGCCATTCCATTTGGCAACAAGATACAAACATTGTAAGGCAAAATCTTTCATAGCAGGAGGAGAACCATGGCAGATAGAAAAAGCAAGTTAGTTGCAGGCTTGCTTATTTTGTGCTAAGAAAATATACCAAGACTCGCTTCTGTGTGCACTTAGCAGCGATAAGCTGATGATCAAATTATCACATCTTTATGCTGCCTAAAAATACTCTTCATTGGAACCAAATATCTTTGTGTAATTGGGGGATTTTGTGATCTGTTCGGGGACAACACCATTATCATTCATGACTGTATTAGCAAACACAGCGAGATTAATGGAGGTTATTTCCTTAATCAATTTGCTTAGGTGGGAGTGGCTTGTGAGTTTGCAGGACTGATAACAGCAGTTCTGGATCAGGAGCTGATAGGGAGGGGAAGGTGGGCAGCTGTGTAGCTTCTCTATAGACATGAATGAAATGGAAAAAGGTGACATGGAGTTACGTCAGATTCCATACTTAAATTGTGCCAAAAAATGTGTGACCAAAAATCTGCCTGTGATAAGAACAATGATATATACTGATTTTTGTTAATTTTTTGGCTACGTTGGCATCTTTTAAAAGTGTCTCGCAAAAATTGGACACTTTTTTTTCCCCAAAATTGTAGAATTTCCTATAGTGCTAAAAAGTATGTGAACCCTGAAGTAGAATAAGGAAAAGTGTCTGTCAAACATAATAAAAAAACCCCACAAAAAACAATTATCAGTAAAAGTGTAAAACTACAATAAAAAGCGACATATATTAAGAGAGTGTGGGCAAGATGTGACGTAAAAAGTTGCATTAAATGCAGACTACACCCTAATAGTCAATATATGAATAGGAGAACAGAGGGAGTGGTAGTCAAAGGTCATACAAAAGACCAGCAAAACATAAATGACGTCAGTCACTGCTTTTTTGCAAAAATATGACAAATATTTATTAAATTGAATAAATAGCAAAAAAGTGACATAGAGACATAAACAAGCACATTACATACAGATCAGGCTCAAAAGGAGATGTCACTGAAGTACAATAAACCAAGGATCCATATCCCATCAGGGGAGCAGTGTAGCAAGATAGTACAGAGGGACATGGTCTGATGAAGACTCCGGACAATAGATACAATATAACTCCAATGTCTCAAAATGTGCACACATATTACAGTAGGCACTCAAGGGGACAACAACTATAAGGAGTCCAATAACCGGAGAATCAGACCATGAACCATGTATTAATCATATCCAACCAGGTAACAGTCATTAAATATACAAAGTAGAATTAGTCCCTGTACTGCACTCACCCATGATGTAGAGGTGGAACCCGAGCAAAACGTGCCCCGACGCGCACGTTTCGATGTCTTCTTCGGGGGGCCGTGGTGTCACCCAGGTAAGAACTAGAGCAGAAGACAGGCATGGCCGATTCGACGCGGAGTTAAGTTACAGAGATTAGGAATAGGAGTAAGGTTTAAACAGCAAAGGCAGGGTACAGGGACCTGACGAGAAGCAACGCCACACTAAGGGACAGGAAGACATTGCTCAGGCACCTCCCAGAAGGGGAGGATGCCTTATATGCCCAGACCCTCTCCGTGATAGGCCAGGAAGCACTTCCAGGTTAAAGTGTACTGGTCCTTTAAATCCCAGCAGGATGTGGCGGGTGCCACCTAAGGAAGGTCATGGAAGACCTGTTCAGTGCACACATGCTTCTTGAAAAACAGGTCACAGGCAGAGAGCTGGAGGAAGGTTCAGGACTGTGATCTGAGTGAGTACCCTGTATGGAAGTAAAGACAGCGGGATGGGCAGACTATACGGAGCCGCATGCTGGGCGCTCATGCCCCTGCCTAGTAGGGGTCGGACCTGCGGCTGGAGGCATGACAAAGGATTGATGGCCTCTAAAACACTGCACATTCAGTACTACGATCTTAAACCAATAAAAAAAAACAAAGAGAAAAATTGCATGAAAAATACCCTGACTATAAATGAATAAATTGCAAGTGCTTAATAACAGGGTACTTAGTGTATACATTTTTGCAAAAAGGTAAAAAGCTGTGTCACCTCGTCACGGTGTACTCATCTGAGACAGTCCCTAACCTACTGAAGTTAAAAACATTATCAATACCTGACTTGTGTCATGTCAAAACTCCAATATGAATGGTGGCAAGTGGTCAGCTGTGTCCCAGATTAAATAAACAGCAAAGTGAGACGCAATTAGCTGTTCAGTCTCAGTACTAGGAGGGCTGCGCCCCCAACTTGCAACAAAGCAAGATAGCACTTGCAATTTATTCATTTATAGTCAGGGTATTTTTCATGCAATTTTTCTCTTTGTTTTTTTTCTAGTCTTAAGGCTGCAATTCACATGCTTAATGTTGCATGTTTACTGAACATTGTTTCAGCTCAGTTTTTTGGTGATTTTTTGTATGTTATCTTGCTTTGTTGCAAGTTGGGGGCGCAGCCCTCCTAGTACTGAGACTGAACAGCTAATTGCGTCTCACTTTGCTGTGTATTTAATCTGGGACACAGCTGACCACTTGCCACCATTCATATTGGAGTTTTGACATGACACAAGTCAGGTATTGATAATGTTTTTAACTTCAGTAGGTTAGGGACTGTCTCAGATGGGTACACCTTGACGAGGTGAGACAGCTTTTTACCTTTTTGCAAAAATGTATACACTAAGTACCCTGTTATTAAGCACTTGCAATTTATTCATTTATAGTCAGGGTATTTTTCATGCAATTTTTCTCTTTGGTTTTTTTCTAGTCTTAAGGCTGCAATTCACATGCTTAATGTTGCATGTTTACTGAACATTGTTTCAGCTCAGTTTTTTGGTGTTTTTTGGATCTTAAACCAATGCATAGTCGAGTATATATGATAACTTTCTGCTGGATGGGAAGTAGGCGCTGTGTCAGGGCAGGCAGCGAGCAAAATTTAAATCAGGAAAGAAGCCAATCTGAGACAAGAAAAAAGCAAGATGTTCCATATAAGCTAGTAAATTAGAGGGCTATGATATAGTGAACATATATTGATATGTCTCTTGGGGGGTATTACTTTAACCTCTTAGATCCTGGTGATCCCAAGAATGAAGTGTCTGGTAGCCACTCATTGTCGAGATGTTTAATGAACGATCCCCTCTCTCTGTTACAGTCTTTGAGAGCGGAAATAGTATGACTTTGACTTGACAGAATCGATGGCCACCAACTCTCCGGCATCCTTGATTCATTTCTTGTGCCCCATGATTAGATTGTCACCTGTGCTTTTGGAGTCCAGCAACAAAAAGTCTATTCGTAGCCACAGGCAGAGGTGGAGCGGACATAAATATGTGGCCACACTGGATGATTTTGCATCATAGCGTTATTTGCAAAATTATCTTTCTGCAGTCTTAGTCATCTAATGTACAAAGCTGAGTGTATATGTGTGTGTGAGAGTGTGTGTGTGTGTGTGTGTATGTATGTATGTATGTATGTATGTATGTCCGCTAAAGGAATCCGCACCGTAGCATTTACAATCACGACAGTTTGCAGACACCCCATGTGACTCAGGGAACGTCATAGACTATGTTTTGACGGGAAAATTTAACCCCGCGCTTTACAGTTACTCAACAAAAAAACCTGCCTCCATTAAAGTTAATGGAGCTGCGAGCTAAAGGTTATTATTATATGCAGCTGTGAGTGGTTGCTATAGGAACAAAGGACATTGATAGTATAACAAGATTATGTGTGAAGTAATAAGATGTCGGTGGAGAGACGGATAGAGAGAGGGAGACAGGGAAAGTGACAGACAGAGATAGACAGGGAAAGAGACAGACAGAAACAGACAGACAGGGAAAGAAACAGACAGAGACAGAGAGAGGGAGGCTGGGAAAGAGACAGACAAACAGACAGACAGGGAAAGAAGCAGACAGAGACAGACAGAGAGAGGGAGACAGGGAAAGAGACAGACAGAAACAGACAGACAGGGAAAGAAACAGACAGAGATAGACAGAGAGAGGGAGACAGGGAAAGAGACAGACAGAGATAGACAGAGAGAGACAGAGAAAGAGAGAGCGAGACAGACAGTCAAAGAGGCAGACAGATACAGACAGGGAAAGAGACAGACAGAAACAGACAGACAGGGAAAGAGACAGGCAGAGAAAGAGACAGACAGGGAAAGAGACAGACAGGGAAAGAGATAGACAAGGAAAGAGACAGGGAAAGAGACAGAGAAAAATGGGGAAAGAGACAGACCTGGAATGAGACAGACCTGGAACAAGACAGATGGGGAACGAGACAGACGGGGAAACATACAGCTGGGGAAACAAACTGACAGACAGAAAGATCGAGAGAGAGAGAGACAGACACAGAGATAGAGGGACAGAAAGACAGACACAGATAGAGAGAGACTGAAACAGAGACAGACAAAGAGACAGACACATACAGACATGGATAGAAACAGAGACACACATGGATAGTAGAGACAGACACACAGACAGGGAAAGAGACAGAGACAGACAGAGAGAGACACATAGAGACAGGAACACAGAGACAAAACACAGAGAGAGACAGACAGAAAGAGACAGACAGAAAGAGACATAGACAGACAGACATAGACAGATACAGACAGACAGAGACTGGGAGAGAGACAGAGACAGTTACTATCCCGGGCAACACCAGGTACTACAGCTAGTTAGGCTTTGTGCGCACTGGAAAATGGATTTTCTCAAGAAAATTCCGCAAGCACTGAAAGATTACCGCGCTCGCGGTAAAAGACCGTGGCAAACCGCACCTGAAAACCGCATGCGGCTATACCGCGGTATTGTTCGCGGTATTGCCGCGGTTTTGCCGCGTGCGGGTTGGTACATGTGTTTTAATGCATTCAATGCAATAAAGCACATTGAAAAAAAAAAAATTCCTTAGATAGCAGATAGATAAATAGATAGATAGAAGGATAGATAGATAGATGGATAGAGGGATAGATAGATAGATAGATAGATAGAGGGATAGATAGATAGATAGAGGGATAGATAGATAGATAGATAGATAGATAGATAGATAGATAGATAAATAGATAGATAGATAGAGGGATAGATGGATAGATAGATAAATAGATAGATAGATAAATAGATAGATAGATAGATAGATAGATAGATAGATAGATAGATAGATAGAGGGATAGATAGATAGATAGATAGATAAATAGATAGATAGATAAATAGAGGGATAGAAGGATAGATAGATAATTAAATAGAGGGATAGATAGATAGATAGATAGATAGATAGATAGAAAGATAGATAGAGGGATAGATAGAGGGATAGATAGATAGATAGATAGATAGATAGATAGAGGGATAGATAGAGGGATAGATAGATAGATAGATAGATAGATAGATAGATAGATAGATAGATAGATAGAGGGATAGATAGAGGGATACATAGATAGATAGATAGATAGAGGGATAGATAGATAGAAGGATAGATAGAGGGATAGATAGATAGATAGATAGATAGAGGGATAGATAGATAGATAGATAGATAGATAGAGGGATACATAGATAGATAGATAGATAGAGGGATAGATAGATAGAAGGATAGATAGATAGAGTCCCTGTGAGCACACGCTGCATTTCTCACGGTCGGTAGTGAGTTCAAATTACCGGCCGTGGGAAATGCCCTGTGGTTACCTCTGCAGGCTCGTTACGAGGCTGCATTCAGCGCTGTGTGTTAGTCGCGGCTGGATGCAAGCATCACAGGACGTGGATTACGCCGGAGCTGTGTGTTTTGGGGGGTTAATAAATGGGTGAACCAGGAGCTTTTTTGTGTTTTATTTAAAATAAAGGATTTTTCGGTGTGTGTGTTTTTTCACTTTACTTACGGGTTGATCATGTCAGCTGTCACATAGACGCTGCCATGATCAAGCCTGGACTTAGTGGCGGTGATCCGCCGCCATTAACTCCTTATTACCTGGATCGCCACCGCATCACGGCATCTAGAAGAGCTGGGGACACTCCGGTACTGCCGCATAATGCATGCGACAGTCCCGGGGCAGCTGCGGCTGATATTCTCGGCTGCGGGAGGTGGGAGGGAGGCGGGGGACATTAACCTTGCCCCTCGCCCTCCCCAGCCTGAGAATACCGGGCCGCCGCTGTGTGCTTACCTCGGCTGGACGGTAAAAATACAGCGGAGCCCACGTGTTTTGTTTTCTATATTTCCGTTTTCTTTCTATGTGTGTTCTATGTGTCTGTGTCTGTGATGTGTCTGTGTTTGTGATGTGTGTGTGTTTACTCTGCTCCGCTTCCTCTTCTTGTCATAATGACATCACTTCCTTGCAAAACCGCAGGCAAGTGATGCACATTACCGGAGGTAAACCGCGAAATACTGCAGGGAATAACGCAGGAAAACGCAATGAACCGCACAGAATTTGCTGCCTGCGTTATTCCCTGCGGGATTTCACGATTACATGGCAGTCAATGGAGTGAAATCCCGCAGCGACGTGTGGAAAAGTGACATGCAATTGTTTTTGCTGCGGGAATCCCGCAGCAAAACATGCACCTGTCACAATCCGCATAGTGCGCACAGGATTTTTTTTGCCCATAGGTTTTGCTGGTGATTCACTGCAGAGATGTTATGAACATTTTCTGCAGCGAAACATGCAGCAAAACCGCAGGAAATCCGCGGCAAAAACCGGTAAGTGCGCACATGGCCTTAAAGTGATATTTTTGAGTTGTATGTATGAGAAAATGTTGATGAAAACTAAAGAAAAAGTTGCAGGTATAAGAAAAAAGTTACTAAATGTAAAAAAAAAAAAAATGTTGCATGTATATTAAATAAATATTGTTTGTTTATATAAAAATTAACACCATAGAAAAGTGGATCCGTGAATCTAAAAAATAAAAGTTTACTGCATTCTAAAAAACTTGATAATCTAATCTAATCTGATAATGAATCCTTTTAATAAATGTGAATACCTCCGCGCTGCCTTATTCTGCACTAAGTACATTAATCTCATGAAATCTTAATGGCCGATATCAAGTGAATATTTTCTTAAGGGCTCTTTCTTTTGGACTTGTGTGTTTACGCAGTGGTGGCACAGCGGGAATGTCCAGGAGTCCCGGGACTGCAGCCGGTTTCCATCTTTAGTAATGTTTAGTCCCGAGTCTAAGTGATGTATGGACTGTGAAGGGCTAATGGGAATTCATCGTGGCTCTAAATATCACTCACAAATGTTATTTTAATCTTCCCGACAGGGACAATAATTAGATTGGAGAGGTGAGGTCGGAAAAGAATGAGGATCCCACAGAACAGGTCTGGCAAAAAGGAAAGTGCAGCTGTGGGCAGGGATTTATTTATGGTGGCTCACATCAGTCCCTGTCCTCGGTGCGGCTCACAAATTAGTATCCCTTTCTCGGACATAGGGAGGCATCAATGAAACTGTTAATATATTTTTTTTTAGAATGTGGTAAGAAACCGGAAAACCTAGAACTCCAACTCCGTATACAAATACACATGTTCGGCAGCCTAGACACATATAGCATAAACCTCTCCTGACAGAGTAGTGCAAAATCATCAGTAGCCATAATAAGGTGCCCATGCAATGCATAGATCCGAACTCTATCTGCGTATGCCTATGATTCCATATCATGACATGTGCCATCGTTTGCCATATGCATCGATGAGCTTTCCCTTAGAAACATGGACTTTCTATGGAGTCATTTTTTAGAAATAATTATTAAAAGGTATGTTTTAAAACTATATTTTTTTTGGTAATTAGTTGGATTTTGAATATTCGAATGATTATACAAAAACGGTGATTCATCGTTTGCCATATGCATCCAGGAGCGCATTGAATGTGTAGAACCTTCCAGACTCTCCACCCTGGTGGCTGATGTCAGAGGAACTGAAGTAGATATGTTGGATTTCCAAATTTCTATTCCTCAAGATTCATTAAATGTTCCATCATTTGCCATATGCATCAAAGAGCTCTCCCTTAGCAGCATTGAATGTGTAGAACCTTCCAGACTCTCCACTCTGGTGGCTGATGTCAAAGGAACTGAAGTAGATATGTTGGATTTCCAAATTTCTATTCCTCAAGATTCATGAAATGTTCCATCATTTGCCATATGCATCAAAGAGCTCTCCCTTAGCAGCATTGAATGTGTAGAACCTTCCAGACTCTCCACTCTGGTGGCTGATGTCAAAGGAACTGAAGTACATATGTTGGATTTCCAAATTTCTATTCCTCAAGATTCATTAAATGTTCCATCATTTGCCATATGCATCAAAGAGCTCTCTCTTAGAAGCATTGAATGTATAGAACCTTCCAGACTCTCCACTCTGGTGGCTGAGGTCAAAGGAACTGAAGTAGATATGTTGGATTTAAAAAATTTTATTCTTCAATATTCATGACATGCTCCATCATTTGCCATATGTATCGAAGAGCTCTTCCTTAGAAGCATTGAATGTGTAGAACCTTCCAGACTCTCCACTCTGGTGGCAGATGTCAAAGGAACTGAAATAGATATGTTGGATTTCCAAATTTTTATTCTTCAAGATTCATGACATGCTCCATCGTTTGCCATATGTATCGAAGAGCCTTCCCTTAGAAGCATTGAATGTGTAAAGCCTTTCCGACTCTCCACTCTGATGGCAGATGTCGAAGGGATGGAAGGAGCAGACATGTTGAATTCCAAATCTTTATTCTTCCCGATACAAGTCCTTATTAGAAAGGATCTTCCAGACAATTATTCCCCTCTCTCATTTGAAAAAAATACGCAGACTCAGTCAAAATGAGCATGCACGTGTGCGGAGCATCGGGGGAATGAGTCACCAAAGGAGTGGACATTGATGTTGTGAGTAAGGACACTTAAGATTGTTTGACTATGTTCTATAAAAAAATACATGAATAAGAAGAGTTGCAAACAAAATAAAACAAACCAATGGGCAGTGTCCGCTCCGCCGCTCCATCTGGTGTTTGTTTACAAGTGGCTCGGATATAAACAAAGACCGGAACGTCAGTGCAGGGTCAGCAAGGAAAAACTGTGGAGGAGAAAAGCGCAAAATAGGGTCTTATCCGGTGGATGAGGGGATATATGTGCAAAGACAGGTACTCACCTGCTACAGTTGTGACAGGCACAACTCCTATGCAAGCATGTAGGCAGATTACGCAGTGGTGGTCAGCAGCAGCCCCGATGGAGAAGTGTAGATCACAAAATGGGTGCAAGAAAAACGGGTTAAATGCTGCGCTAGAAAAACCACGGATCCAAGAGATGCGATGAAATCCTTTCCTTTATTGGCACGAGTCAACGCGTTCTGCGAACTGTTCTTTCTTGTACTGTCTTGTCCTGATGAAGAAGGCGGCTATGCCTTCGAAACGCGTTGACTCGTGCCAATAAAGGAAAGGATTTCATCGCATCTCTTGGATCCGTGGTTTTTCTAGCGCAGCATTTAACCCGTTTTTCTTGCACCCATTTTGTGATCTACAGGGTCAGCAAGGGAAAGAAGAGCGGAGAACTGTTTGTTTTTTTGTTTTATGACATTTTTCAGCAGAATTTATTTAGAAATAGGATTACTACTTTAATGTGTGTGGCCAATTTATCGGAATCATCAGTTGTCCTTGAGCTGTCAGTCATTCCTCTAATGTTATACCCAGGGGTCCATTATTCTGTATGGAGGGCTATGTGGGGCCATTATTCTGTATGGAGGGCTATGTGGGGCCATTATTCTGTATAGAGGGCTATGTGGGGTACATTATTCTGTATGGAGGGCTATGTGGGGCCATTATTCTGTATGGAGGACTATGTGGGGTACATTATTCTGTATGGAGGGCTATGTGGGGCCATTATTCTGTATGGAGGGCTATGTGGGGTACATTATTCTGTATGGAGGGCTATGTGGGGCCATTATTCTGTATGGAGGGCTATGTGGGACACATTATTCTGTATGGAGGGCTATGTGGGGTACATTATTCTGTATGGAGGACTATGTGGGGCCATTATTCTGTATGGAGGGCTATGTGGGACACATTATTCTGTATGGAGGGCTATGTGAGGCCCGTTATTCTGTATGGAGGACTATGTGGGGCCCATTATTCTGTATGGAGGGCTATGTGGGGTACATTATTCTGTATGGAGGGCTATGTGAGGCCCGTTATTCTGTATGGAGGACTATGTGGGGCCCATTATTCTGTATGGAGGGCTATGTGGGGCCATTATTCTGTATGGAGGACTATGTGGGGCCCATTATTCTGTATGGAGGGCTATGTGGGGCCCATTATTCTGTATGGAGGGCTATGTGGGGCCCATTATTCTGTGTGGAGGGCTATGTGGGGCCATTATTCTGTATGGAGGGCTATGTGGGGCACATTATTCTGTATGGAGGACTATGTGGGGCCCATTATTCTGTATGGAGGGCTATGTGGGGTACATTATTCTGTATGGAGGGCTATGTGGGGCCCATTATTCTGTATGGAGGGCTATGTGGGGCCATTATTCTGTATGGAGGACTATGTAGGGCCCATTATTCTGTATGGAGGGCTATATGGGGTCATTATTCTGTATGGAGGGCTATGTGGGGCACATTATTCTGTATGGAGGACTATGTGGGGCACATTATTCTGTATGGAGGACTATGTGGGGCCCATTATTCTGTATGGAGGGCTATGTGGGACCATTATTCTGTATGGAGGGCTATGTGGGGCCATTATTCTGTATGGAGGGCTATGTGGGGCCATTATTCTGTATGGAGGGCTATGTGGGGCCCATTATTCTGTATGGAGGACTATGTGGGGCCATTATTCTGTATGGAGGGCTATGTGGGGCCCATTATTCTGTATGGAGGACTATGTGGGGCCATTATTCTGTATGGAGGGCTACGTGGGGCCCATTATTCTGTATAGAGGGATATGTGGGGCCCATTATTCTGTATGGAGGACTATGTGGGGTCCATTATTCTGTATGGAGGACTATGTGGTGCCCATTATTCTGTATGGAGGACTAAGAGGGGGCATTATTCTGTATGGAGGACTATGTGGGGCCCATTATTCTGTATGGAGGGCTATGTGGGGCCCATTATTCTGTATGGAGGAGTATGTGGGGCCCATTATTCTGTATGGAGGACTATGTGGGGTACATTATTCTGTATGGAGGACTATGTGGGGCACATTATTCTGTATGGAGGACTATGTGGGGCCCATTATTCTGTATGGAGGGCTATGTGGGGCCCATTATTCTGTATGGAGGGCTATGTGGCACCATTATTCTGTATGGAGGGCTATGTGGGGCCATTATTCTGTATGGAGGGCTATGTGGGGCCCATTATTCTGTATGGAGGACTATGTGGGGCCCATTATTCTGTATGGAAGGCTATGTGGGGCCATTATTCTGTATGGAGGGCTATGTGGGGCCCATTATTCTGTATGGAGGGCTATGTGGGACCATTATTCTGTATGGAGGGCTATGTGGGGCCATTATTCTGTATGGAGGGCTATGTGGGGCCCATTATTCTGTATGGAGGACTATGTGGGGCCCATTATTCTGTATGGAAGGCTATGTGGGGCCCATTATTCTGTATGGAGGGCTATGTGGGGCCCATTATTCTGTATGGAGGACTATGTGGGACCATTATTCTGTATGGAGGGCTATGTGGGGCCCATTATTCTGTATGGAGGACTATGTGGGGCCATTATTCTGTATGGAGGGCTATGTGGGGCCCATTATTCTGTATAGAGGGATATGTGGGGCCCATTATTCTGTATGGAGGGCTATGTGGGGTCCATTATTCTGTATGGAGGACTATGTGGGGCCCATTATTCTGTATAGAGGGCTATGTGGTGCCCATTATTCTGTATGGAGGACTATGTGGGGTACATTATTCTGTATGGAGGACTATGTGGGGCCATTATTCTGTATAGAGGGCTATGTGGGGCCCATTATTCTGTATGGAGGACTATGTGGGGTACATTATTCTGTATGGAGGACTATGTGGGGCCCATTATTCTGTATGGAGGGCTATGTGGGGCCCATTATTCTGTATGGAGGGCTATATGGGCCCATTATTATGTATGGAGGGCTATGTGGGGTCCATAATTCTATATGGAGGGCTATGTGGGGCACATTATTCTGTATGGAGGACTATGTGGGGCCATTATTCTGTATGGAGGGCTATGTGGGGCCATTATTCTGTATGGAGGGCTATGTGGGGCCATTATTCTGTATGGAGGACTATGTGGGGCCATTATTCTGTATGGAGGGCTATGTGGGGTACATTATTCTGTATGGAGGGCTATGTGGGGCCATTATTCTGTATGGAGGGCTATGTGGGGCCCATTATTCTGTGTGGAGGGCTATGTGGGGCCATTATTCTGTATGGAGGGCTATGTGGGGCCATTATTCTGTATGGAGGACTATGTGGGGCCATTATTCTGTATGGAGGGCTATGTGGGGCCCATTATTCTGTATGGAGGACTATGTGGGGCCCATTATTCTGTATGGAGGGCTATGTGGGGCCATTATTCTGTATGGAGGGCTATGTGGGGCCATTATTCTGTATGGAGGACTATGTGGAGCCCATTATTCTGTATGGAGGGCTATGTGGGGCCATTATTCTGTATGGAGGGCTATGTGGGGTACATTATTCTGTATGGAGGACTATGTGGTGCCCATTATTCTGTATGGAGGACTATGTGGGGCACATTATTCTGTATGAAGGGCTATGTGCAGCCCATTATTCTGTATGGAGGACTATGTGGGGCCATTATTCTGTATGGAGGGCTATGTGGGGCCCATTATTCTGTATGGAGGGCTATGTGGGGCCCATTATTCTGTATGGAGGGCTATGTGGAGCCCATTATTCTGTATGGAGGACTATGTGGGGCCATTATTCTGTATGGAGGACTATGTGGGGCCATTATTCTGTATGGAGGACTATGTGGGGCCATTATTCTGTATGGAGGACTATGTGGGGCCATTATTCTGTATGGAGGGCTATGTGGGGCCCATTATTCTGTATGGAGGACTATGTGGGGCCATTATTCTGTATGGAGGACTATGTGGGGCCATTATTCTGTATGGAGGGCTATGTGGGGCCCATTATTCTGCATGGAGGGCTATGTGGGTCCATTATTCTGTATGGAGGACTATGTGGGGCCATTATTCTGTATGGAGGGCTATGTGGGGCCCATTATTCTGTATGGAGGACTATGTGGGGCCATTATTCTGTATGGAGGACTATGTGGGGCACATTATTCTGTATGGAGGACTATGTGGGGCCCATTATTCTGTATGGAGGGCTATGTGGGGCCCATTATTCTGTATGGAGGGCTATGTGGGGCACATTATTCTGTATGGAGAGCTATGTGGGGCCCATTATTCTGTGTGGAGGACTATGTGGGGTCCATTATTCTGTATGGAAGGCTATGTGGGGCCCATTATTCTGTATGGAGGACTATGTGGGGCCCATTATTCTGTATGGAGGACTATGTGGGGTACATTATTCTGTATGGAGGACTATGTGGGGTACATTATTCTGTATGGAGGACTATGTGGGGCCCATTATTCTGTATGGAGGACTATGTTGGGCCATTATTCTGTATGGAGGGCTATGTGGGGCCCATTATTCTGTATGGAGGACTATGTGGGCACATTATTCTGTATGGAGGACTATGTGGGCGCATTATTCTGTATGGAGGGCTATGTGGGGCCCATTATTCTGTATGGAGGACTATGTGGGCGCATTATTCTGTATGGAGGACTATGTGGGGCCCATTATTCTGTATGGAGGACTATGTGGGGCCATTATTCTGTATGAAGGGCTATGTGGGGCCCATTATTCTGTATGGAGGACTATGGGCGCATTATTCTGTATGGAGGGCTATGTGGGGTACATTATTCTGTATGGAGGACTATGTGGGGCCATTATTCTGTATGGAGGACTATGTGGACGCATTATTCTGTATGGAGGGCTATGTGGGCCGATTATTCTGTATGGAGGACTATGTGGGCCCATTATTCTGTATGGAGGACTATGTGGGCCCATTATTCTGTATGGAGGACTATGTGGGGCCATTATTTTGTATGGAGGACTATGTGGGGCCATTATTCTGTATGGAGGGCTATGTGGGCCCATTATTCTGTATGGAGGACTATGTGGGCCCATTATTCTGTATGGAGGGCTATGTGGGCCCATTATTCTGTTTGGAGGACTATGTGGACCCATTATTCTGTATGGAGGGCTATGTGGGGTCATTATTCTGTATGGAGGGCTATGTGGGGCCCATTATTCTGTATGGAGGGCTATGTGGGGTCATTATTCTGTATGGAGGGCTATGTGGGGCCCATTATTCTGTATGGAGGGCTATGTGGGGTCATTATTCTGTATGGAGGGCTATGTGGGGCCATTATTCTGTATGGAGGACTATGTGGGGCCATTATTTTGTATGGAGGACTATGTGGGGCCATTATTCTGTATGGAGGGCTATGTGGGCCCATTATTCTGTATGGAGGACTATGTGGGCCCATTATTCTGTATGGAGGGCTATGTGGGCCCATTATTCTGTTTGGAGGACTATGTGGACCCATTATTCTGTATGGAGGGCTATGTGGGGTCATTATTCTGTATGGAGGGCTATGTGGGGCCCATTATTCTGTATGGAGGGCTATGTGGGGTCCATTATTCTGTTTGGAGGACTATGTGGACCCATTATTCTGTATGGAGGGCTATGTGGGGTCATTATTCTGTATGGAGGACTGTGGGGCCCATTATACTGTATGGAGGACTATGTGGGGCATTATTCTGTATAGAGGGCTATGTGGGACACATTATTCTGTATGGAGGGCTATGTGGGACACATTATTCTGTATGGAGGGCTATGTGAGGCCCATTGTTCTGTATGGAGGACTATGTGGGGCCCATTATTCTGTATGGAGGGCTATGTGGGGCCATTATTCTGTATGGAGGACTATGTGGGGCCCATTATTCTGTATGGAGGGCTATGTGGGGCCATTATTCTGTATGGAGGGCTATGTGGGGCCCATTATTCTGTGTTGAGGGCTATGTGGGGCCATTATTCTGTATGGAGGGCTATGTGGGGCCATTATTCTGTATGGAGGGCTATGTGGGGCCCATTATTCTGTATGGAGGGCTATGTGGGGCACATTATTCTGTATGGAGGACTATGTGGGGCCCATTATTCTGTATGGAGGGCTATGTGGGGTACATTATTCTGTATGGAGGGCTATGTGGGGCCCATTATTCTGTATGGAGGGCTATGTGGGGCCATTATTCTGTATGGAGGACTATGTAGGGCCCATTATTTTGTATGGAGGGCTATATGGGGTCATTATTCTGTATGGAGGGCTATGTGGGGCACAGTATTCTGTATGGAGGACTATGTGGGGCCCATTATTCTGTATGGAGGACTATGTGGGACCATTATTCTGTATGGAGGGCTATGTGGGGCCCATTATTCTGTATGGAGGACTATGTGGGGCCATTATTCTGTATGGAGGGCTATGTGGGGCCCATTATTCTGTATAGAGGGATATGTGGGGCCCATTGTTCTGTATGGAGGGCTATGTGGGGTCCATTATTCTGTATGGAGGACTATGTGGGGCCCATTATTCTGTATAGAGGGCTATGTGGTGCCCATTATTCTGTATGGAGGACTATGTGGGGTACATTATTCTGTATGGAGGACTATGTGGGGCCATTATTCTGTATAGAGGGCTATGTGGGGCCCATTATTCTGTATGGAGGACTATGTGGGGTACATTATTCTGTATGGAGGACTATGTGGGGCCCATTATTCTGTATGGAGGGCTATGTGGGGCCCATTATTCTGTATGGAGGGCTATATGGGCCCATTATTATGTATGGAGGGCTATGTGGGGTCCATAATTCTATATGGAGGGCTATGTGGGGCACATTATTCTGTATGGAGGACTATGTGGGGCCATTATTCTGTATGGAGGGCTATGTGGGGCCATTATTCTGTATGGAGGGCTATGTGGGGCCATTATTCTGTATGGAGGACTATGTGGGGCCATTATTCTGTATGGAGGGCTATGTGGGGTACATTATTCTGTATGGAGGGCTATGTGGGGCCATTATTCTGTATGGAGGGCTATGTGGGGTACATTATTCTGTATAGAGGGCTATGTGGGGCCATTTTTCTGTATGGAGGGCTATTTGGGGCCCATTATTCTGTGTGGAGGGCTATGTGGGGCCATTATTCTGTATGGAGGGCTATGTGGGGCCATTATTCTGTATGGAGGACTATGTGGGGCCATTATTCTGTATGGAGGGCTATGTGGGGCCCATTATTCTGTATGGAGGACTATGTGGGGCCCATTATTCTGTATGGAGGGCTATGTGGGGCCATTATTCTGTATGGAGGGCTATGTGGGGCCATTATTCTGTATGGAGGACTATGTGGAGCCCATTATTCTGTATGGAGGGCTATGTGGGGCCATTATTCTGTATGGAGGACTATGTGGTGCCCATTATTCTGTATGGAGGACTATGTGGGGCACATTATTCTGTATGAAGGGCTATGTGCAGCCCATTATTCTGTATGGAGGACTATGTGGGGCCATTATTCTGTATGGAGGGCTATGTGGGGCCCATTATTCTGTATGGAAGGCTATGTGGGGCCCATTATTCTGTATGGAGGGCTATGTGGGGCCCATTATTCTGTATGGAGGACTATGTTGGGCCATTATTCTGTATGGAGGGCTATGTGGGGCCCATTATTCTGTATGGAGGGCTATGTGGGGCCCATTATTCTGTATGGAGGGCTATGTGGGGCCCATTATTCTGTATCGAGGGCTATGTGGAGTCCATTATTCTGTATAGAGGGCTATGTGGGGCCCATTATTCTGTATGGAGGGCTATGTGGGGCCCATTATTCTGTATGGAGGACTATGTTGGGCCATTATTCTGTATGGAGGACTATGTGGGCCCATTATTCTGTATGGAGGGCTATGTGGGGCCATTATTCTGTATGGAGGGCTATGTGGGGCCCATTATTCTGTATGGAGGACTATGTGGGCACATTATTCTGTATGGAGGACTATGTGGGCGCATTATTCTGTATGGAGGGCTATGTGGGGCCCATTATTCTGTATGGAGGACTATGTGGGCGCATTATTCTGTATGGAGGACTATGTGGGGCCCATTATTCTGTATGGAGGACTATGTGGGGCCATTATTCTGTATGAAGGGCTATGTGGGGCCCATTATTCTGTATGGAGGACTATGTGGGCGCATTATTCTGTATGGAGGGCTATGTGGGGTACATTATTCTGTATGGAGGACTATGTGGGGCCATTATTCTGTATGGAGGACTATGTGGACGCATTATTCTGTATGGAGGGCTATGTGGGCCGATTATTCTGTATGGAGGACTATGTGGGCCCATTATTCTGTATGGAGGACTATGTGGGCCCATTATTCTGTATGGAGGACTATGTGTGGTCCATTATTCTGTATGGAGGACTATGTGGGGCCCATTATTCTGTATGGAGGACTATGTGGGGCAATTATTTTGTATGGAGGACTATGTGGGGCCATTATTCTGTATGGAGGGCTATGTGGGCCCATTATTCTGTATGGAGGACTATGTGGGCCCATTATTCTGTATGGAGGGCTATGTGGGCCCATTATTCTGTTTGGAGGACTATGTGGACCCATTATTCTGTATGGAGGGCTATGTGGGGTCATTATTCTGTATGGAGGGCTATGTGGGGCCCATTATTCTGTATGGAGGGCTATGTGGGCCCATTATTCTGTTTGGAGGACTATGTGGACCCATTATTCTGTATGGAGGGCTATGTGGGGTCATTATTCTGTATGGAGGACTATGTGGGGCCCATTATACTGTATGGAGGACTATGTGGGGCATTATTCTGTATAGAGGGCTATGTGGGACACATTATTCTGTATGGAGGGCTATGTGGGGTACATTATTCTGTATGGAGGGCTATGTGAGGCCCATTGTTCTGTATGGAGGACTATGTGGGGCCCATTATTCTGTATGGAGGGCTATGTGGGGTCATTATTCTGTATGGAGGGCTATGTGGGGCCCATTATTCTGTATGGAGGACTATGTGGGGCCATTATTCTGTATGGAGGGCTATGTGGGGCCATTATTCTGTATGGAGGACTATGTGGGGCCCATTATTCTGTATGGAGGGCTATGTGGGGCCATTATTCTGTATGGAGGGCTATGTGGGGCCCATTATTCTGTGTTGAGGGCTATGTGGGGCCATTATTCTGTATGGAGGGCTATGTGGGGCCCATTATTCTGTATGGAGGGCTATGTGGGCCCATTATTCTGTTTGGAGGACTATGTGGACCCATTATTCTGTATGGAGGGCTATGTGGGGTCATTATTCTGTATGGAGGACTATGTGGGGCCCATTATACTGTATGGAGGACTATGTGGGGCATTATTCTGTATAGAGGGCTATGTGGGACACATTATTCTGTATGGAGGGCTATGTGGGGTACATTATTCTGTATGGAGGGCTATGTGAGGCCCATTGTTCTGTATGGAGGACTATGTGGGGCCCATTATTCTGTATGGAGGGCTATGTGGGGCCCATTATTCTGTATGGAGGACTATGTGGGGCCATTATTCTGTATGGAGGGCTATGTGGGGCCATTATTCTGTATGGAGGACTATGTGGGGCCCATTATTCTGTATGGAGGGCTATGTGGGGCCATTATTCTGTATGGAGGGCTATGTGGGGCCCATTATTCTGTGTTGAGGGCTATGTGGGGCCATTATTCTGTATGGAGGGCTATGTGGGGCACATTATTCTGTATGGAGGACTATGTGGGGCCCATTATTCTGTATGGAGGGCTATGTGGGGTACATTATTCTGTATGGAGGGCTATGTGGGGCCCATTATTCTGTATGGAGGGCTATGTGGGGCCATCATTCTGTATGGAGGACTATGTAGGGCCCATTATTCTGTATGGAGGGCTATATGGGGTCATTATTCTGTATGGAGGGCTATGTGGGGCACATTATTCTGTATGGAGGACTATGTGGGGCCCATTATTCTGTATGGAGGACTATGTGGGACCATTATTCTGTATGGAGGGCTATGTGGGGCCCATTATTCTGTATGGAGGACTATGTGGGGCCATTATTCTGTATGGAGGGCTATGTGGGGCCCATTATTCTGTATAGAGGGATATGTGGCGCCCATTATTCTGTATGGAGGGCTATGTGGGGTCCATTATTCTGTATGGAGGACTATGTGGGGCCCATTATTCTGTATAGAGGGCTATGTGGTGCCCATTATTCTGTATGGAGGACTATGTGGGGTACATTATTCTGTATGGAGGACTATGTGGGGCCATTATTCTGTATAGAGGGCTATGTGGGGCCCATTATTCTGTATGGAGGACTATGTGGGGTACATTATTCTGTATGGAGGACTATGTGGGGCCCATTATTCTGTATGGAGGGCTATGTGGGGCCCATTATTCTGTATGGAGGGCTATATGGGCCCATTATTATGTATGGAGGGCTATGTGGGGTCCATAATTCTATATGGAGGGCTATGTGGGGCACATTATTCTGTATGGAGGACTATGTGGGGCCATTATTCTGTATGGAGGGCTATGTGGGGCCATTATTCTGTATGGAGGGCTATGTGGGGCCATTATTCTGTATGGAGGACTATGTGGGGCCATTATTCTGTATGGAGGGCTATGTGGGGTATATTATTCTGTATGGAGGGCTATGTGGGGCCATTATTCTGTATGGAGGGCTATGTGGGGTACATTATTCTGTATAGAGGGCTATGTGGGGCCATTTTTCTGTATGGAGGGCTATGTGGGGCCCATTATTCTGTGTGGAGGGCTATGTGGGGCCATTATTCTGTATGGAGGGCTATGTGGGGCCATTATTCTGTATGGAGGACTATGTGGGGCCATTTTTCTGTATGGAGGGCTATGTGGGGCCCATTATTCTGTAAGGAGGACTATGTGGGGCCCATTATTCTGTATGGAGGGCTATGTGGGGCCATTATTCTGTATGGAGGGCTATGTGGGGCCATTATTCTGTATGGAGGACTATGTGGAGCCCATTATTCTGTATGGAGGGCTATGTGGGGCCATTATTCTGTATGGAGGACTATGTGGTGCCCATTATTCTGTATGGAGGACTATGTGGGGCACATTATTCTGTATGAAGGGCTATGTGCAGCCCATTATTCTGTATGGAGGACTATGTGGGGCCATTATTCTGTATGGAGGGCTATGTGGGGCCCATTATTCTGTATGGAGGGCTATGTGGGGCCCATTATTCTGTATGGAGGGCTATGTGGGGCCCATTATTCTGTATGGAGGACTATGTGGGGCCATTATTCTGTATGGAGGGCTATGTGGGGCCCATTATTCTGTGTGGAGGACTATGTGGGGTCCATTATTCTGTATGGAAGGCTATGTGGGGCCCATTATTCTGTATGGAGGACTATGTGGGGCCATTATTCTGTATGGAGGACTATGTGGGGCCCATTATTCTGTATGGAAGGCTATGTGGGGCCCATTATTCTGTATGGAAGGCTATGTGGGGCCCATTATTCTGTATGGAGGGCTATGTGGGGCCATTATTCTGTATGGAGGACTATGTGGGGCCCATTATTCTGTATGGAGGACTATGTGGGGTACATTATTCTGTATGGAGGACTATGTGGGGTACATTATTCTGTATGGAGGACTATGTGGGGCCCATTATTCTGTATGGAGGACTATGTTGGGCCATTATTCTGTATGGAGGGCTATGTGGGGCCCATTATTCTGTATGGAGGACTATGTGGGCGCATTATTCTGTATGGAGGACTATGTGGGCGCATTATTCTGTATGGAGGGCTATGTGGGGCCCATTATTCTGTATGGAGGACTATGTGGGCGCATTATTCTGTATGGAGGACTATGTGGGGCCCATTATTCTGTATGGAGGGCTATGTGGGGCCCATTATTCTGTATGAAGGGCTATGTGGGGCCCATTATTCTGTATGGAGGACTATGTGGGCGCATTATTCTGTATGGAGGGCTATGTGGGGTACATTATTCTGTATGGAGGACTATGTGGGGCCATTATTCTGTATGGAGGACTATGTGGACGCATTATTCTGTATGGAGGGCTATGTGGGGTACATTATTCTGTATGGAGGACTATGTGGGACACATTATTCTGTATGGAGGAGTATGTGGGGCCCATTATTCTGTATGGAGGGCTATGTGGGTCCATTATTCTGTATGGAGGACTATGTGGGGCACATTATTCTGTATGGAGGACTATGTGGGCCGATTATTCTGTATGGAGGGCTATGTGGGGCCATTATTCTGTATGGAGGGCTATGTGGGACACATTATTCTGTATGGAGGGCTATGTGGGCCCATTATTCTGTTTGGAGGACTATGTGGACCCATTATTCTGTATGGAGGGCTATGTGGGGTCATTATTCTGTATGGAGGGCTATGTGGGGTACATTATTCTGTATGGAGGGCTATGTGGGGCCATTATTCTGTATGGAGGGCTATGTGGGGTACATTATTCTGTATAGAGGGCTATGTGGGGCCATTTTTCTGTATGGAGGGCTATTTGGGGCCCATTATTCTGTGTGGAGGGCTATGTGGGGCCATTATTCTGTATGGAGGGCTATGTGGGGCCATTATTCTGTATGGAGGACTATGTGGGGCCATTATTCTGTATGGAGGGCTATGTGGGGCCCATTATTCTGTATGGAGGACTATGTGGGGCCCATTATTCTGTATGGAGGGCTATGTGGGGCCATTATTCTGTATGGAGGGCTATGTGGGGCCATTATTCTGTATGGAGGACTATGTGGAGCCCATTATTCTGTATGGAGGGCTATGTGGGGCCATTATTCTGTATGGAGGACTATGTGGTGCCCATTATTCTGTATGGAGGACTATGTGGGGCACATTATTCTGTATGAAGGGCTATGTGCAGCCCATTATTCTGTATGGAGGACTATGTGGGGCCATTATTCTGTATGGAGGGCTATGTGGGGCCCATTATTCTGTATGGAAGGCTATGTGGGGCCCATTATTCTGTATGGAGGGCTATGTGGGGCCCATTATTCTGTATGGAGGACTATGTTGGGCCATTATTCTGTATGGAGGGCTATGTGGGGCCCATTATTCTGTATGGAGGGCTATGTGGGGCCCATTATTCTGTATGGAGGGCTATGTGGGGCCCATTATTCTGTATCGAGGGCTATGTGGAGTCCATTATTCTGTATAGAGGGCTATGTGGGGCCCATTATTCTGTATGGAGGGCTATGTGGGGCCCATTATTCTGTATGGAGGACTATGTTGGGCCATTATTCTGTATGGAGGACTATGTGGGCCCATTATTCTGTATGGAGGGCTATGTGGGGCCATTATTCTGTATGGAGGGCTATGTGGGGCCCATTATTCAGTATGGAGGACTATGTGGGCACATTATTCTGTATGGAGGACTATGTGGGCGCATTATTCTGTATGGAGGGCTATGTGGGGCCCATTATTCTGTATGGAGGACTATGTGGGCGCATTATTCTGTATGGAGGACTATGTGGGGCCCATTATTCTGTATGGAGGACTATGTGGGGCCATTATTCTGTATGAAGGGCTATGTGGGGCCCATTATTCTGTATGGAGGACTATGTGGGCGCATTATTCTGTATGGAGGGCTATGTGGGGTACATTATTCTGTATGGAGGACTATGTGGGGCCATTATTCTGTATGGAGGACTATGTGGACGCATTATTCTGTATGGAGGGCTATGTGGGCCGATTATTCTGTATGGAGGACTATGTGGGCCCATTATTCTGTATGGAGGACTATGTGGGCCCATTATTCTGTATGGAGGACTATGTGGGGTCCATTATTCTGTATGGAGGACTATGTGGGGCCCATTATTCTGTATGGAGGACTATGTGGGGCCATTATTTTGTATGGAGGACTATGTGGGGCCATTATTCTGTATGGAGGGCTATGTGGGCCCATTATTCTGTATGGAGGACTATGTGGGCCCATTATTCTGTATGGAGGGCTATGTGGGCCCATTATTCTGTTTGGAGGACTATGTGGACCCATTATTCTGTATGGAGGGCTATGTGGGGTCATTATTCTGTATGGAGGGCTATGTGGGGCCCATTATTCTGTATGGAGGGCTATGTGGGCCCATTATTCTGTTTGGAGGACTATGTGGACCCATTATTCTGTATGGAGGGCTATGTGGGGTCATTATTCTGTATGGAGGACTATGTGGGGCCCATTATACTGTATGGAGGACTATGTGGGGCATTATTCTGTATAGAGGGCTATGTGGGACACATTATTCTGTATGGAGGGCTATGTGGGGTACATTATTCTGTATGGAGGGCTATGTGAGGCCCATTGTTCTGTATGGAGGACTATGTGGGGCCCATTATTCTGTATGGAGGGCTATGTGGGGCCCATTATTCTGTATGGAGGACTATGTGGGGCCATTATTCTGTATGGAGGGCTATGTGGGGCCATTATTCTGTATGGAGGACTATGTGGGGCCCATTATTCTGTATGGAGGGCTATGTGGGGCCATTATTCTGTATGGAGGGCTATGTGGGGCCCATTATTCTGTGTTGAGGGCTATGTGGGGCCATTATTCTGTATGGAGGGCTATGTGGGGCCCATTATTCTGTATGGAGGGCTATGTGGGCCCATTATTCTGTTTGGAGGACTATGTGGACCCATTATTCTGTATGGAGGGCTATGTGGGGTCATTATTCTGTATGGAGGACTATGTGGGGCCCATTATTCTGTATGGAGGGCTATGTGGGGCCCATTATTCTGTATGGAGGGCTATGTGGGGCCATTATTCTGTATGGAGGGCTATGTGGGGCCCATTATTCTGTGTTGAGGGCTATGTGGGGCCATTATTCTGTATGGAGGGCTATGTGGGGCACATTATTCTGTATGGAGGACTATGTGGGGCCCATTATTCTGTATGGAGGGCTATGTGGGGTACATTATTCTGTATGGAGGGCTATGTGGGGCCCATTATTCTGTATGGAGGGCTATGTGGGGCCATCATTCTGTATGGAGGACTATGTAGGGCCCATTATTCTGTATGGAGGGCTATATGGGGTCATTATTCTGTATGGAGGGCTATGTGGGGCACATTATTCTGTATGGAGGACTATGTGGGGCCATTATTCTGTATGGAGGACTATGTGGGACCATTATTCTGTATGGAGGACTATGTGGAGTCCATTATTCTGTATGGAGGGCTATGTGGGGTACATTATTCTGTATGGAGGACTATGTGGGGCCCATTATTCTGTATGGAGGACTATGTGGGACCATTATTCTGTATGGAGGGCTATGTGGGGCCCATTATTCTGTATGGAGGACTATGTGGGGCCATTATTCTGTATGGAGGGCTATGTGGGGCCCATTATTCTGTATAGAGGGATATGTGGCGCCCATTATTCTGTATGGAGGGCTATGTGGGGTCCATTATTCTGTATGGAGGACTATGTGGGGCCCATTATTCTGTATAGAGGGCTATGTGGTGCCCATTATTCTGTATGGAGGACTATGTGGGGTACATTATTCTGTATGGAGGACTATGTGGGGCCATTATTCTGTATAGAGGGCTATGTGGGGCCCATTATTCTGTATGGAGGACTATGTGGGGTACATTATTCTGTATGGAGGACTATGTGGGGCCCATTATTCTGTATGGAGGGCTATGTGGGGCCCATTATTCTGTATGGAGGGCTATATGGGCCCATTATTATGTATGGAGGGCTATGTGGGGTCCATAATTCTATATGGAGGGCTATGTGGGGCACATTATTCTGTATGGAGGACTATGTGGGGCCATTATTCTGTATGGAGGGCTATGTGGGGCCATTATTCTGTATGGAGGGCTATGTGGGGCCATTATTCTGTATGGAGGACTATGTGGGGCCATTATTCTGTATGGAGGGCTATGTGGGGCCATTATTCTGTATGGAGGGCTATGTGGGGTACATTATTCTGTATAGAGGGCTATGTGGGGCCATTTTTCTGTATGGAGGGCTATGTGGGGCCCATTATTCTGTGTGGAGGGCTATGTGGGGCCATTATTCTGTATGGAGGGCTATGTGGGGCCATTATTCTGTATGGAGGACTATGTGGGGCCATTTTTCTGTATGGAGGGCTATGTGGGGCCCATTATTCTGTAAGGAGGACTATGTGGGGCCCATTATTCTGTATGGAGGGCTATGTGGGGCCATTATTCTGTATGGAGGGCTATGTGGGGCCATTATTCTGTATGGAGGACTATGTGGAGCCCATTATTCTGTATGGAGGGCTATGTGGGGCCATTATTCTGTATGGAGGACTATGTGGTGCCCATTATTCTGTATGGAGGACTATGTGGGGCACATTATTCTGTATGAAGGGCTATGTGCAGCCCATTATTCTGTATGGAGGACTATGTGGGGCCATTATTCTGTATGGAGGGCTATGTGGGGCCCATTATTCTGTATGGAGGGCTATGTGGGGCCCATTATTCTGTATGGAGGGCTATGTGGGGCCCATTATTCTGTATGGAGGACTATGTGGGGCCATTATTCTGTATGGAGGGCTATGTGGGGCCCATTATTCTGTGTGGAGGACTATGTGGGGTCCATTATTCTGTATGGAAGGCTATGTGGGGCCCATTATTCTGTATGGAGGACTATGTGGGGCCATTATTCTGTATGGAGGACTATGTGGGGCCCATTATTCTGTATGGAAGGCTATGTGGGGCCCATTATTCTGTATGGAAGGCTATGTGGGGCCCATTATTCTGTATGGAGGGCTATGTGGGGCCATTATTCTGTATGGAGGACTATGTGGGGCCCATTATTCTGTATGGAGGACTATGTGGGGTACATTATTCTGTATGGAGGACTATGTGAGGCCCATTATTCTGTATGGAGGACTATGTTGGGCCATTATTCTGTATGGAGGGCTATGTGGGGCCCATTATTCTGTATGGAGGACTATGTGGGCGCATTATTCTGTATGGAGGACTATGTGGGGTACATTATTCTGTATGGAGGACTATGTGGGGCCCATTATTCTGTATGGAGGACTATGTTGGGCCATTATTCTGTATGGAGGGCTATGTGGGGCCCATTATTCTGTATGGAGGACTATGTGGGCGCATTATTCTGTATGGAGGACTATGTGGGCGCATTATTCTGTATGGAGGGCTATGTGGGGCCCATTATTCTGTATGGAGGACTATGTGGGCGCATTATTCTGTATGGAGGACTATGTGGAGCCCATTATTCTGTATGGAGGACTATGTGGGGCCATTATTCTGTATGAAGGGCTATGTGGGGCCCATTATTCTGTATGGAGGACTATGTGGGCGCATTATTCTGTATGGAGGGCTATGTGGGGTACATTATTCTGTATGGAGGACTATGTGGGGCCCATTATTCTGTATGAAGGGCTATGTGGGGCCCATTATTCTGTATGGAGGACTATGTGGGGCCATTATTCTGTATGAAGGGCTATGTGGGGCCCATTATTCTGTATGGAGGACTATGTGGGCGCATTATTCTGTATGGAGGGCTATGTGGGGTACATTATTTTGTATGGAGGACTATGTGGGGCCATTATTCTGTATGGAGGACTATGTGGACGCATTATTCTGTATGGAGGGCTATGTGGGTCCATTATTCTGTATGGAGGACTATGTGGGGCACATTATTCTGTATGGAGGACTATGTGGGCCGATTATTCTGTATGGAGGACTATGTGGGCCCATTATTCTGTATGGAGGACTATGTGGGCCCATTATTCTGTATGGAGGACTATGTGGGGTCCATTATTCTGTATGGAGGACTATGTGGGGCCCATTATTCTGTATGGAGGACTATGTGGAGCCATTATTCTGTATGGAGGACTATGTGGGGCCATTATTTTGTATGGAGGACTATGTGGGGCCATTATTCTGTATGGAGGGCTATGTGGGCCCATTATTCTGTATGGAGGACTATGTGGGCCCATTATTCTGTATGGAGGGCTATGTGGGCCCATTATTCTGTATGGAGGGCTATGTGGGTCCATTATTCTGTATGGAGGACTATGTGGGGCACATTATTCTGTATGGAGGACTATGTGGGCCCATTATTCTGTATGGAGGACTATGTGGGCCCATTATTCTGTATGGAGGACTATGTGGGGTCCATTATTCTGTATGGAGGACTATGTGGGGCCCATTATTCTGTATGGAGGACTATGTGGAGCCATTATTCTGTATGGAGGACTATGTGGGGCCATTTTTCTGTATGGAGGGCTATGTGGGGCCCATTATTCTGTAAGGAGGACTATGTGGGGCCCATTATTCTGTATGGAGGGCTATGTGGGGCCATTATTCTGTATGGAGGGCTATGTGGGGCCATTATTCTGTATGGAGGACTATGTGGAGCCCATTATTCTGTATGGAGGGCTATGTGGGGCCATTATTCTGTATGGAGGACTATGTGGTGCCCATTATTCTGTATGGAGGACTATGTGGGGCCATTATTCTGTATGGAGGGCTATGTGGGGCCCATTATTCTGTATGGAGGGCTATGTGGGGCCCATTATTCTGTATGGAGGGCTATGTGGGGCCCATTATTCTGTATGGAGGACTATGTGGGGCCATTATTCTGTATGGAGGGCTATGTGGGGCCCATTATTCTGTGTGGAGGACTATGTGGGGTCCATTATTCTGTATGGAAGGCTATGTGGGGCCCATTATTCTGTATGGAGGACTATGTGGGGCCATTATTCTGTATGGAGGACTATGTGGGGCCCATTATTCTGTATGGAAGGCTATGTGGGGCCCATTATTCTGTATGGAAGGCTATGTGGGGCCCATTATTCTGTATGGAGGGCTATGTGGGGCCATTATTCTGTATGGAGGACTATGTGGGGCCCATTATTCTGTATGGAGGACTATGTGGGGTACATTATTCTGTATGGAGGACTATGTGAGGCCCATTATTCTGTATGGAGGACTATGTTGGGCCATTATTCTGTATGGAGGACTATGTGGGGTACATTATTCTGTATGGAGGACTATGTGGGCGCATTATTCTGTATGGAGGACTATGTGGGGTACATTATTCTGTATGGAGGACTATGTGGGGCCCATTATTCTGTATGGAGGACTATGTGGGCGCATTATTCTGTATGGAGGACTATGTGGGGTACATTATTCTGTATGGAGGACTATGTGGGGCCCATTATTCTGTATGGAGGACTATGTTGGGCCATTATTCTGTATGGAGGGCTATGTGGGGCCCATTATTCTGTATGGAGGACTATGTGGGCGCATTATTCTGTATGGAGGACTATGTGGGCGCATTATTCTGTATGGAGGGCTATGTGGGGCCCATTATTCTGTATGGAGGACTATGTGGGCGCATTATTCTGTATGGAGGACTATGTGGAGCCCATTATTCTGTATGGAGGACTATGTGGGGCCATTATTCTGTATGAAGGGCTATGTGGGGTACATTATTCTGTATGGAGGACTATGTGGGGTACATTATTCTGTATGGAGGACTATGTGGGGCCCATTATTCTGTATGGAGGACTATGTGGGCGCATTATTCTGTATGGAGGGCTATGTGGGGTACATTATTCTGTATGGAGGACTATGTGGGGCCCATTATTCTGTATGAAGGGCTATGTGGGGCCCATTATTCTGTATGGAGGACTATGTGGGGCCATTATTCTGTATGAAGGGCTATGTGGGGCCCATTATTCTGTATGGAGGACTATGTGGGCGCATTATTCTGTATGGAGGGCTATGTGGGGTACATTATTTTGTATGGAGGACTATGTGGGGCCATTATTCTGTATGGAGGACTATGTGGACGCATTATTCTGTATGGAGGGCTATGTGGGTCCATTATTCTGTATGGAGGACTATGTGGGGCACATTATTCTGTATGGAGGACTATGTGGGCCGATTATTCTGTATGGAGGACTATGTGGGCCCATTATTCTGTATGGAGGACTATGTGGGCCCATTATTCTGTATGGAGGACTATGTGGGGTCCATTATTCTGTATGGAGGACTATGTGGGGCCCATTATTCTGTATGGAGGACTATGTGGAGCCATTATTCTGTATGGAGGACTATGTGGGGCCATTATTTTGTATGGAGGACTATGTGGGGCCATTATTCTGTATGGAGGGCTATGTGGGCCCATTATTCTGTATGGAGGACTATGTGGGCCCATTATTCTGTATGGAGGGCTATGTGGGCCCATTATTCTGTATGGAGGGCTATGTGGGTCCATTATTCTGTATGGAGGACTATGTGGGGCACATTATTCTGTATGGAGGACTATGTGGGCCGATTATTCTGTATGGAGGACTATGTGGGCCCATTATTCTGTATGGAGGACTATGTGGGCCCATTATTCTGTATGGAGGACTATGTGGGGTCCATTATTCTGTATGGAGGACTATGTGGGGCCCATTATTCTGTATGGAGGACTATGTGGAGCCATTATTCTGTATGGAGGACTATGTGGGGCCATTATTTTGTATGGAGGACTATGTGGGGCCATTATTCTGTATGGAGGGCTATGTGGGCCCATTATTCTGTATGGAGGACTATGTGGGCCCATTATTCTGTATGGAGGGCTATGTGGGCCCATTATTCTGTTTGGAGGACTATGTGGACCCATTATTCTGTATGGAGGGCTATGTGGGGTCATTATTCTGTATGGAGGGCTATGTGGGGCCCATTATTCTGTATAGAGGATTATGTGGGGCCATTATTCTGTATGGAGGGCTATGTGGGGCCCATTATTCTGTTTGGAGGACTATGTGGACCCATTATTCTGTATGGAGGGCTATGTGGGGTCATTATTCTGTATGGAGGGCTATGTGGGGCCCATTATTCTGTATAGAGGATTATGTGGGGCCATTATTCTGTATGGAGGACTATGTGGGGCCCATTATTCTGTACGGAGGGCTATGTGGGGTCCATTATTCTGTATGGAGGGCTATGTGGGGTCCATTATTCTGTATGGAGGGCTATGTGGGGTCCATTATTCTGTATGGAGGGCTATGTGGGGCCCATTATTCTGTATGGAGGGCTATGTGGGGTCCGTTATTCTGTATGGAGGGCTATGTGGGGCCCATTATTCTGTATGGAGGACTATGTGGGGTACATTATTCTGTATGGAGGACTATGTGGGGCCCATTATTCTGTATGGAGGGCTATGTGGGGCACATTATTCTGTATGGAGGGATATGTGGGGCCCATTATTCTGTATGGAGGACTATGTGGGCCCATTATTCTGTATGGAGGGCTATGTGGGGCACATTATTCTGTATGGAGGGCTATGTGGGGCACATTATTCTGTATGGAGGGTTATGTGGGGCCATTATTCTGTATGGAGGACTATGTGGGGCCCAATATTCTGTATGGAGGACTATGTGGAGCCCATTATTCTGTATGGAGGACTATGTGGGGCCCATTATTCTATATGGAGGACTATGTGGTGTCCATTATTCTGTATGGAGGGCTATGTGGGGCCCATTATTCTGTATGGAGGACTATGTGGGGCCCATTATTCTATATGGAGGACTATGTGGTGTCCATTATTCTGTATGGAGGGCTATGTGGGGCCCATTATTCTGTATGGAGGGCTATGTGGGGCACATTATTCTGTATGGAGGGCTATGTGGGGCCCATTATTCTGTATGGAGGGCTATGTGGGGCCCATTATTCTGTATGGAGGGTTATGTGGGGCACATTATTCTGTATGGAGGACTATGTGGGCCCATTATTCTGTATGGAGGGCTATGTGGGCCCATTATTCTGTTTGGAGGACTATGTGGACCCATTATTCTGTATGGAGGGCTATGTGGGGTCATTATTCTGTATGGAGGGCTATGTGGGGCCCATTATTCTGTATAGAGGATTATGTGGGGCCATTATTCTGTATGGAGGGCTATGTGGGGCCCATTATTCTGTTTGGAGGACTATGTGGACCCATTATTCTGTATGGAGGGCTATGTGGGGTCATTATTCTGTATGGAGGGCTATGTGGGGCCCATTATTCTGTATAGAGGATTATGTGGGGCCATTATTCTGTATGGAGGACTATGTGGGGCCCATTATTCTGTACGGAGGGCTATGTGGGGTCCATTATTCTGTATGGAGGGCTATGTGGGGTCCATTATTCTGTATGGAGGGCTATGTGGGGTCCATTATTCTGTATGGAGGGCTATGTGGGGCCCATTATTCTGTATGGAGGGCTATGTGGGGTCCGTTATTCTGTATGGAGGGCTATGTGGGGCCCATTATTCTGTATGGAGGACTATGTGGGGTACATTATTCTGTATGGAGGACTATGTGGGGCCCATTATTCTGTATGGAGGGCTATGTGGGGCACATTATTCTGTATGGAGGGATATGTGGGGCCCATTATTCTGTATGGAGGACTATGTGGGCCCATTATTCTGTATGGAGGGCTATGTGGGGCACATTATTCTGTATGGAGGGCTATGTGGGGCACATTATTCTGTATGGAGGGTTATGTGGGGCCATTATTCTGTATGGAGGACTATGTGGGGCCCAATATTCTGTATGGAGGACTATGTGGAGCCCATTATTCTGTATGGAGGACTATGTGGGGCCCATTATTCTATATGGAGGACTATGTGGTGTCCATTATTCTGTATGGAGGGCTATGTGGGGCCCATTATTCTGTATGGAGGACTATGTGGGGCCCATTATTCTATATGGAGGACTATGTGGTGTCCATTATTCTGTATGGAGGGCTATGTGGGGCCCATTATTCTGTATGGAGGGCTATGTGGGGCACATTATTCTGTATGGAGGGCTATGTGGGGCCCATTATTCTGTATGGAGGGCTATGTGGGGCCCATTATTCTGTATGGAGGGTTATGTGGGGCACATTATTCTGTATGGAGGGCTATGTGGGGCCCATTATTCTGTATGGAGGACTATGTGGGGTCCATTATTCTGTATGGAGGACTATGTGGGGTCCATTATTCTGTATGGAGGGCTATGTGGGCCCATTATTCTGTATGGAGGACTATGTGGGGCCATTATTTTGTATGGAGGACTATATGGGCCCATTATTCTGTATGGAGGGCTATGTGGGGTCATTATTCTGTATGGAGGGCTATGTGGGGCCATTATTCTGTATAGAGGACTATGTGGGGCCATTATTCTGTATGGAGGGCTATGTGGGGCCCATTGTTCTGTATAGAGCACTATGTGGGGCCATTATTCGGTATGGAGGGTTATGTGGGGCCCATTATTCTGTATGGAGGACTATGTGGGGCCATTATTTTGTATGGAGGACTATGTGGGGCCATTATTTTGTATGGAGGACTAGATGAGGCCCATTATTCTGTATGGAGGGCTATGTGGGGCCCATTATTCTGTATGGAGGGCTATGTGGGGCCATTATTCTGTATGGAGGGCTATGTGGTGCCCATTATTCTGTATGGAGGGCTATGTGGAGCCCATTATTCTGTATGGAGGGCTATGTGGGCCCATTATTCTGTATGGAGGGCTATGTGGGCCCATTATTCTGTATGGAGGACTTTGTGGGGCCATTATTTTGTATGGAGGACTAGATGAGGCCCATTATTCTGTATGGAGGGCTATGTGGGGCCATTATTCTGTATGGAGGGCTATGTGGGGCCATTATTCTGTATGGAGGGCTATGTGGGGCCCATTATTCTGTATGGAGGACTATGTGGGTCCATTATTCTGTATGGAGGACTAGATGAGGCCCATTATTCTGTATGGAGGGCTATGTGGGCCCATTATTCTGTATGGAGGACTATGTGGGGCCATTATTTTGTATGGAGGACTAGATGAGGCCCATTATTCTGTATGGAGGACTATGTGGGGCCCATTATTCTGTATGGAGGACTATGTGGGGCCATTATTCTGTATGGAGGACTAGATAAGGCCCATTATTCTGTATGGAGGACTATGTGGTGCCCATTATTCTGTATGGAGGGCTATGTGGAGCCCATTATTCTGTATGGAGGACTATGTGGGGCCCATTATTCTGTATGGAGGACTATGTGGGGCCATTATTCTGTATGGAGGACTAGATAAGGCCCATTATTCTGTATGGAGGACTATGTGGTGCCCATTATTCTGTATGGAGGGCTATGTGGGGCCCATTATTCTGTATGGAGGACTATGTGGGGCCCATTATTCTGTATGGAGGACTATGTGGGGCCATTATTCTGTATGGAGGACTAGATAAGGCCCATTATTCTGTATGGAGGACTATGTGGTGCCCATTATTCTGTATGGAGGGCTATGTGGAGCCCATTATTCTGTATGGAGGGCTATGTGGGGCCCATTATTCTGTATGGAGGACTATGTGGGCCCATTATTCTGTATGGAGGACTATGTGGGGCCCATTATTCTATATGGAGGGCTATGTTGGGCCCATTATTCTGTATGGAGGGCTATGTGGGGCCCATTATTCTGTATGGAGGAGTATGTGGGGCCATTATTCTGTATAGAGGGCTATGTGGGGCCCATTATTCTGTATGGAGGACTATGTGGGCCCATTATTCTGTATGGAGGACTATGTGGGGCCCATTATTCTATATGGAGGGCTATGTTGGGCCCATTATTCTGTATGGAGGGCTATGTGGGGCCCATTATTCTGTATGGAGGGCTATGTTGGGCCCATTATTCTGTATGGAGGACTATGTGGGCCCATTATTCTGTATGGAGGGTTATGTGGGGCACATTATTCTGTATGGAGGGCTATGTTGGGCCCATTATTCTGTATGGAGGACTATGTGGGGCCCATTATTCTGTATGGAGGGCTATGTGGAGCCCATTATTCTGTATGGAGGGCTATGTGGAGCCCATTATTCTGTATGGAGGACTATGTGGGGCCATTATTTTGTATGGAGGACTAGATGAGGCCCATTATTCTGTATGGAGGACTATGTGGGGCCCATTATTCTGTATGGAGGGCTATGTGGGGCCATTATTCTGTATGGAGGGCTATGTGGTGCCCATTATTCTGTATGGAGGGCTATGTGGAGCCCATTATTCTGTATGGAGGGCTATGTGGGCCCATTATTCTGTATGGAGGGCTATGTGGGCCCATTATTCTGTATGGAGGACTTTGTGGGGCCATTATTTTGTATGGAGGACTAGATGAGGCCCATTATTCTGTATGGAGGGCTATGTGGGGCCCATTATTCTGTATGGAGGACTATGTGGGTCCATTATTCTGTATGGAGGACTAGATGAGGCCCATTATTCTGTATGGAGGGCTATGTGGGCCCATTATTCTGTATGGAGGACTATGTGGGGCCATTATTTTGTATGGAGGACTAGATGAGGCCCATTATTCTGTATGGAGGACTATGTGGGGCCCAATATTCTGTATGGAGGACTATGTGGGGCCATTATTCTGTATGGAGGACTAGATAAGGCCCATTATTCTGTATGGAGGGCTATGTGGAGCCCATTATTCTGTATGGAGGGCTATGTGGGACACATTATTCTGTATGGAGGGCTATGTGGGGCCCATTATTCTGTATGGAGGACTATGTGGGGCCCATTATTCTGTATGGAGGACTATGTGGGCCCATTATTCTGTATGGAGGACTATGTGGGCCCATTATTCTGTATGGAGGACTATGTGGGGTCCATTATTCTGTATGGAGGACTATGTGGGGCCCATTATTCTGTATGGAGGACTATGTGGAGCCATTATTCTGTATGGAGGACTATGTGGGGCCATTATTTTGTATGGAGGACTATGTGGGGCCATTATTCTGTATGGAGGGCTATGTGGGCCCATTATTCTGTATGGAGGACTATGTGGGCCCATTATTCTGTATGGAGGGCTATGTGGGCCCATTATTCTGTTTGGAGGACTATGTGGACCCATTATTCTGTATGGAGGGCTATGTGGGGTCATTATTCTGTATGGAGGGCTATGTGGGGCCCATTATTCTGTATAGAGGATTATGTGGGGCCATTATTCTGTATGGAGGGCTATGTGGGGCCCATTATTCTGTTTGGAGGACTATGTGGACCCATTATTCTGTATGGAGGGCTATGTGGGGTCATTATTCTGTATGGAGGGCTATGTGGGGCCCATTATTCTGTATAGAGGATTATGTGGGGCCATTATTCTGTATGGAGGACTATGTGGGGCCCATTATTCTGTACGGAGGGCTATGTGGGGTCCATTATTCTGTATGGAGGGCTATGTGGGGTCCATTATTCTGTATGGAGGGCTATGTGGGGTCCATTATTCTGTATGGAGGGCTATGTGGGGCCCATTATTCTGTATGGAGGGCTATGTGGGGTCCGTTATTCTGTATGGAGGGCTATGTGGGGCCCATTATTCTGTATGGAGGACTATGTGGGGTACATTATTCTGTATGGAGGACTATGTGGGGCCCATTATTCTGTATGGAGGGCTATGTGGGGCACATTATTCTGTATGGAGGGATATGTGGGGCCCATTATTCTGTATGGAGGACTATGTGGGCCCATTATTCTGTATGGAGGGCTATGTGGGGCACATTATTCTGTATGGAGGGCTATGTGGGGCACATTATTCTGTATGGAGGGTTATGTGGGGCCATTATTCTGTATGGAGGACTATGTGGGGCCCAATATTCTGTATGGAGGACTATGTGGAGCCCATTATTCTGTATGGAGGACTATGTGGGGCCCATTATTCTATATGGAGGACTATGTGGTGTCCATTATTCTGTATGGAGGGCTATGTGGGGCCCATTATTCTGTATGGAGGACTATGTGGGGCCCATTATTCTATATGGAGGACTATGTGGTGTCCATTATTCTGTATGGAGGGCTATGTGGGGCCCATTATTCTGTATGGAGGGCTATGTGGGGCACATTATTCTGTATGGAGGGCTATGTGGGGCCCATTATTCTGTATGGAGGGCTATGTGGGGCCCATTATTCTGTATGGAGGGTTATGTGGGGCACATTATTCTGTATGGAGGGCTATGTGGGGCCCATTATTCTGTATGGAGGACTATGTGGGGTCCATTATTCTGTATGGAGGACTATGTGGGGTCCATTATTCTGTATGGAGGGCTATGTGGGCCCATTATTCTGTATGGAGGACTATGTGGGGCCATTATTTTGTATGGAGGACTATATGGGCCCATTATTCTGTATGGAGGGCTATGTGGGGTCATTATTCTGTATGGAGGGCTATGTGGGGCCATTATTCTGTATAGAGGACTATGTGGGGCCATTATTCTGTATGGAGGGCTATGTGGGGCCCATTGTTCTGTATAGAGCACTATGTGGGGCCATTATTCGGTATGGAGGGTTATGTGGGGCCCATTATTCTGTATGGAGGACTATGTGGGGCCATTATTTTGTATGGAGGACTATGTGGGGCCATTATTTTGTATGGAGGACTAGATGAGGCCCATTATTCTGTATGGAGGGCTATGTGGGGCCCATTATTCTGTATGGAGGGCTATGTGGGGCCATTATTCTGTATGGAGGGCTATGTGGTGCCCATTATTCTGTATGGAGGGCTATGTGGAGCCCATTATTCTGTATGGAGGGCTATGTGGGCCCATTATTCTGTATGGAGGGCTATGTGGGCCCATTATTCTGTATGGAGGACTTTGTGGGGCCATTATTTTGATGGAGGACTAGATGAGGCCCATTATTCTGTATGGAGGGCTATGTGGGGCCATTATTCTGTATGGAGGGCTATGTGGGGCCATTATTCTGTATGGAGGGCTATGTGGGGCCCATTATTCTGTATGGAGGACTATGTGGGTCCATTATTCTGTATGGAGGACTAGATGAGGCCCATTATTCTGTATGGAGGGCTATGTGGGCCCATTATTCTGTATGGAGGACTATGTGGGGCCATTATTTTGTATGGAGGACTAGATGAGGCCCATTATTCTGTATGGAGGACTATGTGGGGCCCATTATTCTGTATGGAGGACTATGTGGGGCCATTATTCTGTATGGAGGACTAGATAAGGCCCATTATTCTGTATGGAGGACTATGTGGTGCCCATTATTCTGTATGGAGGGCTATGTGGAGCCCATTATTCTGTATGCAGGGCTATGTGGGGCCCATTATTCTGTATGGAGGACTATGTGGGGCCCATTATTCTGTATGGAGGACTATGTGGGGCCATTATTCTGTATGGAGGACTAGATAAGGCCCATTATTCTGTATGGAGGACTATGTGGTGCCCATTATTCTGTATGGAGGGCTATGTGGAGCCCATTATTCTGTATGGAGGGCTATGTGGGGCCCATTATTCTGTATGGAGGACTATGTGGGCCCATTATTCTGTATGGAGGACTATGTGGGGCCCATTATTCTATATGGAGGGCTATGTTGGGCCCATTATTCTGTGTGGAGGGCTATGTGGGGCCATTATTCTGTATGGAGGACTATGTGGGGCCATTATTCTGTATGGAGGGCTATGTGGGGCCCATTATTCTGTATGGAGGAGTATGTGGGGCCATTATTCTGTATAGAGGGCTATGTGGGGCCCATTATTCTGTATGGAGGACTATGTGGGCCCATTATTCTGTATGGAGGACTATGTGGGGCCCATTATTCTATATGGAGGGCTATGTTGGGCCCATTATTCTGTATGGAGGGCTATGTGGGGCCCATTATTCTGTATGGAGGGCTATGTTGGGCCCATTATTCTGTATGGAGGACTATGTGGGCCCATTATTCTGTATGGAGGGTTATGTGGGGCACATTATTCTGTATGGAGGGCTATGTTGGGCCCATTATTCTGTATGGAGGACTATGTGGGGCCCATTATTCTGTATGGAGGGCTATGTGGAGCCCATTATTCTGTATGGAGGGCTATGTGGAGCCCATTATTCTGTATGGAGGACTATGTGGGGCCATTATTTTGTATGGAGGACTAGATGAGGCCCATTATTCTGTATGGAGGACTATGTGGGGCCCATTATTCTGTATGGAGGGCTATGTGGGGCCATTATTCTGTATGGAGGGCTATGTGGTGCCCATTATTCTGTATGGAGGGCTATGTGGAGCCCATTATTCTGTATGGAGGGCTATGTGGGCCCATTATTCTGTATGGAGGGCTATGTGGGCCCATTATTCTGTATGGAGGACTTTGTGGGGCCATTATTTTGTATGGAGGACTAGATGAGGCCCATTATTCTGTATGGAGGGCTATGTGGGGCCCATTATTCTGTATGGAGGACTATGTGGGTCCATTATTCTGTATGGAGGACTAGATGAGGCCCATTATTCTGTATGGAGGGCTATGTGGGCCCATTATTCTGTATGGAGGACTATGTGGGGCCATTATTTTGTATGGAGGACTAGATGAGGCCCATTATTCTGTATGGAGGACTATGTGGGGCCCAATATTCTGTATGGAGGACTATGTGGGGCCATTATTCTGTATGGAGGACTAGATAAGGCCCATTATTCTGTATGGAGGGCTATGTGGAGCCCATTATTCTGTATGGAGGGCTATGTGGGACACATTATTCTGTATGGAGGGCTATGTGGGGCCCATTATTCTGTATGGAGGACTATGTGGGGCCCATTATTCTGTATGGAGGACTATGTGGGGCCATTATTCTGTATGGAGGACTAGATAAGGCCCATTATTCTGTATGGAGGACTATGTGGTGCCCATTATTCTGTATGGAGGGCTATGTGGAGCCCATTATTCTGTATGGAGGGCTATGTGGGGCCCATTATTCTGTATGGAGGACTATGTGGGGCCCATTATTCTGTATGGAGGACTATGTGGGGCCATTATTCTGTATGGAGGACTAGATAAGGCCCATTATTCTGTATGGAGGACTATGTGGTGCCCATTATTCTGTATGGAGGGCTATGTGGAGCCCATTATTCTGTATGGAGGGCTATGTGGGGCCCATTATTCTGTATGGAGGACTATGTGGGCCCATTATTCTGTATGGAGGACTATGTGGGGCCCATTATTCTATATGGAGGGCTATGTTGGGCCCATTATTCTGTATGGAGGGCTATGTGGGGCCCGTTATTCTGTATGGAGGAGTATGTGGGGCCATTATTCTGTATAGAGGGCTATGTGGGGCCCATTATTCTGTATGGAGGACTATGTGGGCCCATTATTCTGTATGGAGGACTATGTGGGGCCCATTATTCTATATGGAGGGCTATGTTGGGCCCATTATTCTGTATGGAGGGCTATGTGGGGCCCATTATTCTGTATGGAGGACTATGTGGGCCCATTATTCTGTATGGAGGGTTATGTGGGGCACATTATTCTGTATGGAGGGCTATGTTGGGCCCATTATTCTGTATGGAGGACTATGTGGGGCCCTTTATTCTGTATGGAGGGCTATGTTGGGCCCATTATTCTGTATGGAGGACTATGTGGGGCCCATTATTCTATATGGAGGGCTATGTTGGGCCCATTATTCTGTATGGAGGGCTATGTGGGGCCCGTTATTCTGTATGGAGGAGTATGTGGGGCCATTATTCTGTATAGAGGGCTATGTGGGGCCCATTATTCTGTATGGAGGACTATGTGGGCCCATTATTCTGTATGGAGGACTATGTGGGGCCCATTATTCTGTATGGAGGGCTATGTTGGGCCCATTATTCTGTATGGAGGGCTATGTGGGGCCCATTATTCTGTATGGAGGACTATGTGGGCCCATTATTCTGTATGGAGGGTTATGTGGGGCACATTATTCTGTATGGAGGGCTATGTTGGGCCCATTATTCTGTATGGAGGACTATGTGGGGCCCATTATTCTGTATGGAGGGCTATGTGGGGCCCTTTATTCTGTATGGAGGACTATGTGAGACCCATTATTCTGTATGGAGGACTATGTGGGGCCCATTATTCTGTATGGAGGGTTATGTGGGGCACATTATTCTGTATGGAGGACTATGTGGGGTCATTATTCTGTATGGAGGGCTATGTGGGGCCCATTATTCTGTATGGAGGGCTATGTTGGGCCCATTATTCTGTATGGAGGGCTATGTGGGGCCCATTATTCTGTATGGAGGACTATGTGGGCCCATTATTCTGTATGGAGGGTTATGTGGGGCACATTATTCTGTATGGAGGGCTATGTTGGGCCCATTATTCTGTATGGAGGACTATGTGGGGCCCATTATTCTGTATGGAGGGCTATGTGGGGCCCTTTATTCTGTATGGAGGACTATGTGAGACCCATTATTCTGTATGGAGGACTATGTGGGGCCCATTATTCTGTATGGAGGGTTATGTGGGGCACATTATTCTGTATGGAGGACTATGTGGGGCACATTATTCTGTATGGAGGACTATGTGGGGCCCATTATTCTGTATGGAGGGCTATGTGGGGCCCATTATTCTGTATGGAGGGCTATGTGGGGTCATTATTCTGTATGGAGGGCTATGTGGGGCCCATTATTCTGTATGGAGGGCTATGTGGGGCCCATTATTCTATATGGAGGGCTATGTGGAGCCCATTATTCTGTATGGAGGGCTATGTGGGGTACATTATTCTGTATGGAGTACTATGTGAGACCCATTATTCTGTATGGAGGGCTATGTGGGGCCCATTATTCTATATGGAGGGCTAAGTGGGGCCCATTATTCTGTATGGAGGGCTATGTGGGGCCCAATATTCTGTATGGAGGGCTATGTGGGGCCCTTTATTCTGTATGGAGGACTATGTGGGGCCCTTTATTCTGTATGGAGGGCTAGAAAGAAAACTACAGAGCAGAGACCAATCTTCTGAACGATCTCCCGGCTGCGTCAGTCTATCTTGCCTTTATGTGGCATTGCCCTCCATGAAACATCTGACATATATTACAGCCTGATGTGTTCGGGCAAGTGAGCGAGAAGAAAGACATTAGTTTGTGCTTCCCCATTTGCCAAGAAAGTGTCCTGAAATGCACCAGAAATATCTTATGGGTGGAAATGCAGAAAAAAAAGAGAAATACTGAAATACTGATGCTTTGCTAGCAATCAATGGAGGCAATTTTAGAATGTTTTCCCCTAGCCATGCCAAGCTGGGCTCGCAGATCTCCGGCCGCCCGCGCTGACCGCCAGCCCCAGATGAGGTCGGGACACAGAAATTCACTTGCAGGGAATCAGGTCCTGATGAGCTCCAGGAATATCCGCGGCTGAAGATGCCGTATACATATCTGTTTCCTACCAGGACCTAAGAAAATGTTATCAGAGGATTTCAGAGGCACCTCATTGCCTGGCGCAGGGATGAGCGGAGGCATGTGCCGCTTATGGGGGATAATCATACAGAGGATGACATAAGGCTAATTTGTGAAGAAATTCATCAATGCTCAGGATAGCACTAGGGAAAAAACCTCGGAGGCCGATTACCATGAGAATATCTATGGGCTGTGAATGTGAGAGCCTCTGGGAGCCGGCGATCTGTGGCCGAGTGATGGCTGTATAATGGAAGCCACATCAAGGACTAGCTTTCATTTAAAGGGGTTGTCCACCTTTAGGGGCTTTTTTTTTTATTGTACTTAAATGCATGTAACAGAGGCTTTTTGCAATTTGATTCCATTACAAACTTAGCACCGTTTACCTTCTATCGCCTGCGCTGTGCTGTCTATTACCAATGTCACAAGGAGTTAACTGAGAATCCATCAGTCAGCTCGCGATGACGGTCTGATGGATAGTTTATTTTATGTGGTTTTTTTAGCTGTTTTCAGCTGATTTATGATCACACCCAACATTAATGTTTAATGTGGAGGAGCACAAAGAGCCTGAAGAGCAAAATGGGGAAAAAATGCAATGAAATCCAATAGCAAAAACTTATTATTAGTCCCAAATATAGTAATGAGCAGCACGGTGGCTCAGTGGTTATTACTGTATGGTGGCTCAGTGATTATTACTGTATGGTGTCTCATTGGGTATCACTGTACGGTGGCTTAGTGGTTAGTACTGTATGGTGGCTCAGTGGTTAGCACTGTATGATGGCTCAGTGGTTAGTATTGAATGGTGGCTCAGTGCTTAGCACTATATGGTGGTTCAGTGGTTAGCACTGTATGATAGCTCAGTGATTATCACTGTACGGTGGCTTAGTGATTAGTACTGTATGGTGGCACAGTGGTTGGCACTGTATGGTGGCTTAGTGGTTAGTACTGTATGGTGGCACAGTGGTTAGCACTGTATGATGGCTCAGTGGTTAGTATTGAATAATGACTCAGTGCTTAGCACACTATGATGGCTCAGTGGTTAACACTGTATAGTGGCTCAGTGGTTAGCACTGTATGATGGCTCAATGGTTAGTACTGTATGGTGGCTCACGGTCTCCCGTTGAAGCACCTGCAAAACACGTGTCGGGACCGGGTCCACATGTGAGGCTGACAGACTCCCCTCCTTGGGTGCTATACATACCACAGGTAGGTCCTTCAGGTGCCAATCTCCACCATTGTATGAATTTTTTTTTTCTTTATTTGAGATTATGCTATGTACTCGCTGGTGGTGTTACATACTATTGTGTTCAGGCCCTGATTTGGACCTTATCCTGTTGGTTACTTTTCATGTATAAGCACTCCATTACTCTACTATCTTAGGGGATATACCTACAGTTAGGTCCAGAAATATTTGGACAGTGACACAATTTTCGCGAGTTGGGCTCTGCATGCCACCACATTGGATTTGAAATGAAATCTCTACAACAGAATTCAAGTGCAGATTGTAACGTTTAATTTGAAGGTTTGAACAAAAATATGATAGAAATTGTAGGAATTGTCACATTTCTTTACAAACACTCCACATTTTAGGAGGTCAAAAGTAATTGGACAAATAAACCAAACCCAAACAAAATATTTTTATTTTCAATATTTTGTTGCGAATCCTTTGGAGGCAATCACTGCCTTAAGTCTGGAACCCATGGACATCACCAAACGCTGGGTTTCCTCCTTCTTAATGCTTTTCCAGGCCTTTACAGCCGCAGCCTTCAGGTCTTGCTTGTTTGTGGGTCTTTCCGTCTTAAGAATTTTTGAAACCCAAAACTAGTGAGAGACTAGGAGTATTAGTGCAAAAACCGAAAAACAAAAACTCCTAAAAACAATATTTATTAGTATATAGTATTAAAATGCTCTTAATCATAAAAGCGTAATAACTCTTAAATTACCAAATTGTAGACTGGTCACGTGAGGTGAGTGGGAGGACAGAAGAGGGTAGAGCCAACTAGTGAATAGAGGAGTGCTGATTGTCTCTACACTCTAGATAGAACTCTAGGTAAAGCAACTCTAAGGCTACTTTCACACATCCGGCTTGAGCTCTGCGGCTCAATCCGGCTGTGCAAGCTATGCAACGGATGCAGTGAAAACACCGCATCCTTTGCATAAGTTTTTTACATGCGGCCGGTCCGGTTTTTGCCGCTTGCGGCATGCTACTGAGCATGCGCAGTGGCAAAAACCGCATGCGGCGGCCGGATGCGGTTTTTGCCGCATCGCGCCGCATCCGGCATCCATAGGGATGCATTGGGAAAAGCGCCGCATCGGCCGGATGCGGCGCGATGCGTTTTTTTTTTGCCGGAGCAAAAAACGTGCCAGGGAACGTTCCATCCGGCCGCCACATCGGCTAAATCTGCCGCATGCGGCAAAAACCGGACCGAACGCGAGCCCATGCGGCACAATGCGGCACTAATTAAAGTCTATGCAGGAAAAACGCAACCGGCAGCAAAAAAAAACGGTTGCGGTTTTCCTGCAAAGTGCCGGATTGTGCCGCATTGCAAAAGCCGGATGTGTGAAAGCAGCCTAATCGTTGTAATTTTTGCCAGATAATTACCCTATTGTTAGGCTATGTTCGCACGTTGTGTTTTTTTCCGCGTTTCTGCAGCGTTTTTAGCAGCAGCGTTTTTGATTGCCAGCAAAGTCTATGGGAAAAGCAGAAATCCTGTCTGCACTTTGCTTTTTTTTCTGCAGCGTTTAATTTGCATATTTGTGGTCAAAAACCATGCTGAAAAAGAAGCAGCATGTCAGTTGTTTTTGCCATTTCTGCAGCGTTTCCTTAACATTGGAGTCAATGAGAAATGGCAAAACGCAACCAAAATCAACTTTCCTGCGTTTTTCATGCTTTTTACCTGCTTTTCCATTGCGTTTTTGGCTTCAAAAACGCATGCTTTTCTGGCATAAAGTTAAAGGGTTATAATGTTCCTTTACACACACACAAAAAACAAAAATTAAAATGATAAAAAATATTAAACTTTACCTATTTTTCTGTTAAAATGTGCATAATCACTATTATTTCATTAAAATTGATAATGTTCCATATATTTTTTATTAAAAGTTAATTTTATCCTTTTTTTCTCTTTTTTCATTCTTTTTGACTATTCCAACTTTATTTCTCAGTGTCTTGATCTACAAAACGCATCTGCAGAAACGCAGGTGAAAACGCAGGTAAAAAGCACTGAAAACGCACTAAAAACGCGGTAAATACGCATGCGTTTTTAGCGCTAAAAAATGGCCAAAAGCCATTTGGTCAAAAACCAAGGGAAGGAAAACGTGCAGAATAAACTGCAGGTACTCCGACGCAACGTGCGCACATAGCCTTATAGGGAGTATAGGGAAAAAGATAGTCTGTCCCTCCCTTTTACCTTCCTACCAGCGGAGGTGCACCATAAGATGTTGGGTACCCCCCGCTCCTTGGAGGCTCTCCCTATTCTGTCCCTGTGACCCGTAAGTCGCAAGAAACCCACCACCAAGAATGGAAAGTGCAAAATAGTCAACAGGTCATTACCATGATCTGGTTACCATATAATATGGCACCCCAGATACAGCTGCGCAGTTATGTATTTTTTCCTGCACAGTAAAAAAGAGGAAAAAGATGATGCTTATTAATGTAATTGCATCAGATCTGGAAATCCATAGAAAATAAATAAATCTTTACTAGAATCTGGTCGTCATAAATATGACAGCCAGAATACAACTGTACATGTGTATATTCCTGTACAGTCATACAGGTGATATTTAGTAGTAATAAATAATCCCAGCAGGGAAACTTATCTGCTAGGATCACTGATAGCAAATCCCAATCCCGACGCGTTTCCCCCCTATATTTATCTTAGGGGTTCATCAGGGGAAGAACTAAGGATTTCATATCCGATTCATCAGTTTTCTTTCTTAGTTAGTTTGGCTTTCCTAGTGGCATCAGACCGACATCAGTAGCCTTTAGTAGAGGGCAGGTCGTCTGACATGCGTTACCCGCTAGTGCTACAGGTACAATGACCCCAAGGCACCGGGCAAAAAAGCGGTACCGCTTTTTATATTTATATTTATGACGACCAGATTCTAGTAAAGATTTATTTATTTTCTATGGATTTCCAGATCTGATGCAATTACATTAATAAGCATCATCTTTTTCCTCTTTTTTACTGTGCAGGAAAAAATACATAACTGCGCAGCTGTATCTGGGGTGCCATATTATATGGTAACCAGATCATGGTAATGACCTGTTGACTATTTTGCACTTTCCATTCTTGGTGGTGGGTTTCTTGCGACTTACGGGTCACAGGGACAGAATAGGGAGAGCTGACGAGGAGCGGGGGGTACCCAACATCTTATGGTGCACCTCCGCTGGTAGGAAGGTAAAAGGGAGGGACAGACTATCTTTTTCCCTATACTCCCTATAACAATAGGGTAATTATCTGGCAAAAATGACAACGATTAGAGTTGATTTACCAAGAGTTCTGTCTAGAGTGTAGAGACAATCAGCACTCCTCTTTTCACTAGTTGGCTCTACCCTCTTCTGTCCTCCCACTCACCTCACGTGACCAGTCTACAATTTGGTAATTTAAGAGTTATTACGCTTTTATGATTAAGAGCATTTTAATACTATATACTAATAAATATTGTTTTTAGGAGTTTTTGTTTTTCGGTTTTTGTCTTTCCGTCTTAAGTCTGGATTTGAGCAAGTGAAATGCATGCTCAATTGGGTTAAGATCTGGTGATTCACTTGGCCATTGCAGAATGTTCCACTTTTTTGCACTCATGAACTCCTGGGTAGCTTTGGCTGTATGCTTGGGGTCATTGTCCATCTGTACTATGAAGCGCCGTCCGATCAACTTTGCGGCATTTGGCTGAATCTGGGCTGAAAGTATATCCCGGTACACTTCACAATTCATCCGGCTACTCTTGTCTGCTGTTATGTCATCAATAAACACAAGTGACTCAGTGCCATTGAAAGCCATGCATGCCCATGCCATCACGTTGCCTCCACCATGTTTTACAGAGGATGTGGTGTGCCTTGGATCATGTGCCGTTCCCTTTCTTCTCCAAACTTTTTTCTTCCCATCATTCTGGTACAGGTTGATCTTTGTCTCACCTGTCCATAGAATACTTTTCCAGAACTGAGCTGGCTTCATGAGGTGTTTTTCAGCAAATTTAACTCTGGCCTGTCTATTTTTGGAATTGATGAATGGTTTGCATCTAGATGTGAACCCTTTGTATTTACTTTCATGGAGTCTTCTCTTTACTGGTGACTTAGAGACAGATACACCTACTTCACTGAGAGTGTTCTGGACTTCAGTTGATGTTGTGAACGGGTTCTTCTTCACCAAAGAAAGTATGCGGCGATCATCCACCACTGTTGTCATCCGTGGACGCCCAGGCCTTTTTGAGTTCCCAAGCTCACCAGTCAATTCCTTTTTTCTCAGAATGTACCCGACTGTTGATTTTGCTACTCCAAGCATGTCTGCTATCTCTCTGATGGATTTTTTCTTTTTTTTCAGCCTCAGGATGTTCTGCTTCACCTCAATTGAGAGTTCCTTAGACCGCATGTTGTCTGGTCACAGCAACAGCTTCCAAATGCAAAACCACACACCTGTAATCAACCCCAGACCTTTTAACTACTTCATTGATTACAGGTTAACGAGGGAGACGCCTTCAGAGTTAATTGCAGCCCTTAGAGTCCCTTGTCCAATTACTTTTGGTCCCTTGAAAAAGAGGAGGCTATGCATTACAGAGCAATGATTCCTAAATCCTTTCTCCGATTTGGATGTGAAAACTCTCATATTGCAGCTGGGAGTGTGCACTTTCAGCTCATATTATATATATAATTGTATTTCTGAACATGTTTTTGTAAACAGCTAAAATAACAAAACTTGTGTCACTGTCCAAATATTTCTGGACCTGACTGTATGTTTCTCTGGTTATTTATATGGCCATTTGGGATATAATCAAACTATCCTGTTCCCCACACTGAAATTAAGGGGTAGCCTGTCTTCCTCCCTGTGACCTTCTTTTCTCTGTCTCATTTAAATGGATTTTAACTATTTATGTCTAATCACTAACTGCAATCACATGTGATTTCCAGTATTTTGTTGTTTGTTTTTTTTAAAAAACTGTATACTTTTTTCACAATTGTGGTGCAGTATAATTCTTACTCCAAAAAAATATGAAAAATACAACCCCCTCGTTCACAAGTTTTTGTATGTATGGTGGCTCAGTGGTTTGCACTGTACGGTGGCTTAGTGGTTAGTACTGTATGGTGGCTCAGTGGTTAGCACTGTATGATGGCTCAGTGGTTAGCACTCTATGATGGCTCAGTGGTTAACACTGTATGGTGTCTCAGTGGTTAACACTATGGTTAGCAGTGGTTAGCACTGAACAATGGCTCAATGATTAGTACTATAGGGTGGCTAAGTGCTTAGCACTGTATGGTGGCTTAGTGGGTAACACTGCAGTCTTGCAGCGCTGGGGTCCCCGTGTTTGCGTATATTTCCTCCAGTTTCCTCCCACACTCCAAAGACATCTGGATAGGGGATGTATATAGCCCCAGTGGGGACAGTGATGCCCCATCTATAAAGTGCTGTGAAATTAAGAGGAATCTGTCACCAGGTTTTTGCTCCCTCATCTAAGAGCAGCATAATGTAGAGAGAATAGAGATCAGATCAGAGATCTTGATTCCAGCAATGTGTCACTTACTGAGCTGTTTGCTTTAATTTTGATAAAATCAGTGTTTTCTCTGCTGCAGATCTAGCAGTTATACAGAGCTGATGAATATGCTGGACTACCGCCAAGTAGTAATGGTAATCTCCTGCTGATTAATCAGTGATTTTATCAAAACTACAGCAATCAGCCCAGTAAGTGACACATCGCTGTAATCAGGATCTCTGCCCCTACATCATGCTGCGCTCAGATTAGGTGACAAAAACCTGGTGACAGATTCCTTTTAATATGGCTATATGAGTAAAATAATAATAAGTACAAAAAAAGTCCACACAGGTGCACAACCCCTATAAGGAATGCATAATCTCCATATAATCAATTAAAAAACAATTCCTTTCTATTCAATATCTATATTTCCATCTTTCTTTTTTTTCTATGTACTTATCATAATTCTATTTATCTATCCATCCTACCATCCATCCATCCATCCATCCATCCATCCATCCATTCATCTTTCCATCCATCCATTCATTCATCTATTCATTCATCTTTCCATCCATCCATCCATCTATCCATCCATCCATCCATCCATCCATTCATCTATTCATTCATCTTTCCATCCATCCATCCATCCATCCATCCATTCATCTTTCCATCCATCCATTCATTCATCTATTCATTCATCTTTCCATCCATCCATCCATCCATCCATCCATCCATCCATCCATCTTTCCATCCATCCATTCATTCATCTATTCATTCATCTTTCCATCCATCCATCCATCCATCCATCCATCCATCCATCCATCCATCTATCTATTCATTAATCTTTCCATCCTACCATCATTCAATTTATCCATCCAGCCAGCCATCCATCCATCCATCCATCCATCCATCCATCCATCCATCCATCCAGGTATCTATTATGTTTCTATCTATCTAATCTAGAGAGGTGAGGCTTAGAAAATGGTAACCTTTGTGTAGATTGGTGACAACTCACCAGTCCTATGAAGTAAGCCACACCATAAACAGAAGATAAAAGGGAACACAGAAACACATTCAGGAGTATGGTACATGTATACAAAGACCAATGTACCTAATAATACTGCCATAGAGTGACCAAAATGTGTTCACATACCAGATTACTAGATCTGTACAGGTGAGCAGCGGAGTAGCGCCATGCTATAAACTGCATGAGATCACTGTCAGGACCCGATCCATCCTCTCTGGTGATGTTCCCTTTCCTATTCTTCTCCATCCTGCCCAGTCCACCGTGATGACTTCTCCTGTTGACCGCACCATTTACTTCTCAGTCATCTTTTGCTTCTCACTTGTGAAACACTCCCCCCACCCCACTGTAACCTCGGGAACAACTATTCTTTACCCTACTTGCTTGTGTTGACCTCGTCTTCACCTCCAGTATGAAGAGCAATCACAGAAGTAAAAATGCCTCATGTGCAAAGAAATACCGATATTTTACTTGTCAGTGAATAAAAAACAGACAAGAAATGTGGAAAAAAAACATTCAAATGTTTAAGTATGAATCCCAGACAATGCCGTATGTGATGCTGAATGGTGGCATAGACTTGTTTTAGGTCTATACAGTATACTGCCTCTCTATAGTACACAGATTTGTTTTAGGTCTATACAGTATACTGCCTCTACATACTACACAGACTTGTTTGAGGTCTATACAGAATACTGCCTCTTCATACTACACAGACTTGTTTTAGGTCTATACAGCATTCTACCTATCTATACTACACAGACTTGTTTTAGGTCTATGCAGCATGCTTCCTCTCCATACTACACAGACTTGTTTTAGGTCTATGCAGTATACTGTCTAACTATACTACACAGATTTGTTTTAGGTCTGTACAGTGTACTGCCTCTCCATACTGCACAGACTTGTTTTAGGTCTATATAGTGTACTGCCTCTCCATACTACACAGACTTGTTTTAGGTCTATGCAGTATACTGTCTATCTATACTACACAGACTTGTTTTAGGTCTATACCGTGTACTGCCTCTCCATACTACACAGACTTGTTTTAGGTCTATACAGTATACTGCTGCTCCTTGCACCACCGACTTGTTTTAGAAAACAGCTGGAGAAATCCCAGAGTGTCATTACAATCAGAAGATTGATTAAGAAGAAAACATAAAAAAAAAATGTTGATGTTTTTATTTTGCAGACAGATCGAGCTGCATTCACCTGATGCCAAGCATACAGTGGTGTTAAGAAGCAAAGATCCGTCAACAGCACAGACCTGGTTCAATGCCATCCACGGAGTAGCGGTGGAACAGATTGCAAAGGCGATTACAGAAGTTAAAGATCAGCTGGGAAAAAATGGGATCTCCGGGAGCCAAGAAATCCGACACATGGGCTGGTTGGCGGAGAAGGTAAATGCTTATATTTTACAACACGCGGCATCATTGGCAGCAACAATAACTCGTGGACGGGCCACGAAATACAAATCCAGCCCAAAACATGTCCGCTTTCTTCCAATAACAGTGTCTATGGATTGTGTCCAGTATTACAACCCAGCTCTATTGAATGGGGATGTGCTGCAATACCACACACCACCATGATGCAAGTGTGGCGCTGTTGTTTGAAGAAAGGCAGCAATGTTGACTTGCTCCTAGCCCCTCTGATTTATTTCTCTAAGCTTCCTTCTTTTAGGAAACAAAAACAAGTCTGTGCAGAACTGCGAGGCAGTACAATGTATAGCAAATAATCATTTCTCTGATCACTATTGTACCTTTGTTAAAACGGTCGTCACCCAACAAAAAAAGTTAAAGGGATTCTCCAGCGTCAGAAAAAAAAGAGTTTGTCTTTTCCCAGAAACAGCGCCATTTTTTTTATCACAGGCTGTGACTTGTATTGCAGTTCATCCAAGTGCAAGGCGCTGAACGGCACTCTTATTTGGTGCATGGCTTTCGACCCATTCTGCTATACAGGAGCCTGCCTCTTCATGTCACACAGACTTGTTCTCAGTCTTTTTTTTTTCACCAGAAAGCACTGGGGTATATATATATCTATATATCAGAGACAAAGACATGATATACATGTATACACTTATTTTTGGAGTAGGGCTTATATTTTAAGAATACTCAAAAAGCCCCCAAAATCCTACTAGGTCTTATTTTTGGGGGAAACAGTATAGCTGTTTTTTTTTCATAAGCAACATGTCTTTTTAGGGCTTATATTTTTAGCATAGTCAAATAAGCCCCAAAAATCCTACTAGGGTTTATTTTTGGGGTAGGTCTTATTTTTGGGGGAAACAGGGTATAGTCTTTTTTTAGGGGTTTTTTCATAAGCAACACCTCTTTTTAGGTCTTATATTGTAAACCTACTAAAAAAAAAGCCCCCAAAATTTTACGAGGGCTTATTTTGGTAGGTCTCGTTTTCAAGGAAACAGGGCATCATTTTTTTTTTTGTTTTTCCATAAGCAACACATCTTTTTAGGGCTTATATTTAAATATACTCAAAAAAGCCCCCAAAATCCTACTAGGGCATATTTTCATCGTAGGTCTTATTTTTGGGGAAATACTATAGGTTTTCTTATTTTTGTTGTTTTTTTTTCATAAGCAACACGTCTTTTTAGACCTTATATTTTAAGGATACTCAAAAAAGCCCCAAAAATGCTACTAGGGTTTATTTTTGGGGTAGGTCTTATTTTAGGGAAAAAGGGTACTAGTGTCTTCTTTGTTTTTTGTTTTATTTTTCATAAGCAACACATCTTTTTAGGGTTTCTATTTTACGCATACTCAAAAAAATCCCCCCGAATTCTACTAGGACTTATTTTTGGGGTCGGTCTTATTTTTTTGGGGAAAAAGGGTAATTTTTTTTTTTGTCATAAGCAACAGCTCTTTAAGGCTTATATTTTACGCATACTCAAAAAAGCCCTAAAAATCCTTCTGGGGCTTATTTTTGGGATACGTCTTATTTTCAGGAGAAACAGGGTATACTCGTTTTCTTAGGGTTTTTTCATAAGCAACACGTCTTCTTAGGGCTTATATTTTACGCATGTGTGCCTCCCCCGTGCCAGCAGCTGAGCTGCTCTGGTCCGGATCTGTGGTGGCTCGAGGCTCTCCGGACCCGGGGATCGTGCGGCCACTCAAATGAAGGGGGGTATTTACAGGGGATGTATTAGAGTTCGTGACGCCACCCGTGGTATGTGGTAATTAGGAGTACCACCGCTGCAGTTGGGAGTACCCAGGGATGATAGAATAGGGCAGCCAGATGTTGTGACCCTCCACGGGTAGGGGGAATGCCCCGGGGCTCGGTGATTAGGAGGTGCAGTTGGATGCAAAGGGGTCACTTGCGTACTCACTCAGTCCATTAAGCTGACACTGACAACTGGATGAACCAAAGTTCTGGACACCGCTGCCGCTGAGGGGAGCTAGTTCGGGTCCCGTCCCTGATGGTGTTGCCTGGTGATCCGTGACCTGCCTCCTGGCACTAAGTTTACTTCTCTGTTGGTCCCGGTAGTATGAAACCTGTCGAGTCCCGCTCCCCACTATGGCTAAGTGTGGGAGCTTGCTCTCAGGGTTCTCACTTGGGATTTTCTGGACCGTTTTGAGTGGAAAGTCCTATCCCCCTCGTTGCGCTAGTACCCCGATTTTAGAGCGGGTGGGAGCGGATCTTGAAGCCTCCGTTCTCCTCGGGTACATTTTCTGGTTGCCTGAAGCTACTCCCCGACCTTGGGTCCACGTACCCCGTCGTGTCTTGGTCCCAGCCCGGTGATGGTGCAAGGCCACCGGCTGTCCTCCTTGACAGATCCGTTCCCCTTGCCACGATCCCCTGCGACCGGGGGTCCAGCTCCTCTAGTCCCAGACCACCGTCAGCCACCTAGATTGCTTCCCAGGAGCGCTGCTCCTGACCTCCTCTCACTTTCACTTATCAGACCCAACTCTCTCCTCTTGACACTCCTGACCTCCCCTCCCCAACCCCCCCAGGTGGGCGACTCTATTCCACTCAAGCCATCCACTGGTGTGTTTGGTGGGTGTGGTGCAGGGTGTATCTAGGATTTGATTTGCTGTTGGAGGCAACACCATGTGGTTAGGGACCCAAAACCAAGAAGGAGGTGGATACTGCAAGGGAGGGCAGATTGTGCAATACCCTGTGACGACCTGATAGTCCAGGGGCGTCACACATACTCAAAAAAGCCCCCCAAATCCTACTATGGCTTATTTTTGGGCTAGGTTTTATTTTAGGGGAAACAGGGTAATAGTTTGTTGTTTTTTTTTGTTTTTTTTTTATAAGCAACACATCTTTTTAAGGCTTATATTTTACGCATACTCAAAAAAAAGCCTCAAAAATCCTTCTAGGGCTTATTTTCATCGTAGGTCTTATTTTCGGGGAAATAATATAGGTTTTCTTGCTTTTTTTTTCTCATAAGTAAAATGGCTTTTTAGGGCTTATATTGTACGCACATTCAAAAAAGCTCCAAAAATCCTTCTACAGCTTATTTTTTTGGGATAGGTCTTATTTTCAGGGAAGACAGGGTATACTCATTTTTTTAGGTTTTTTTTCATAAGCAACAAATCTTTTTAGGGCTTACTGTATATTTTAAACATACTCAAAAAAAGCCTCAAAAATCCTACTATGGCCTATTTTAGGGGTAGGTCTTATTTTCAGGGGAAACAGGGTATACTTGTTTTTTTAGGGTCTTTTTCATAAGCAACACATTTTTTAGGGCTTATATTTAAATATACTAGAAAAAAAAAACAACAAAATCCTACTAGGATGTATTTTTGGGGTCGGTCTTAGTTTTGGGGAAAAAGGGTAATTTTTGGTTTTTGTCATAAGCAACACATCTTTTTAAGGCTTATATTTTACACATACTCAAAAAAGCCCTAAAAATCCTTCTAGGGCTTATTTTTGAGATAGGTCTTATTTTCAGGAGAAACAGGGTATACTCGTTTGCTTAGGGTTTTTTCATAAGCAACACGTCTTTTTAGGGCTTATATTTTAAACATACTCAAAAAAGCCCCCAAAATCCTACTAGGGCTTATTTTTGGGGTAGGTCTTATTTTAGGGGAAAAAGGGTAAAAGGTTTTTTTTTCCATAAGCAACACATCTTTTTAAGTCTTATATTTTACGCTTACTCAGAAATGCCCCAAAAATCCTTCTAGGGCTTATTTTATGGTATAGGTCTTATTTTCAGGGAAGACAGGGTATACTCATTTTTTTAGGGTTTTTTTCATAAGCAACAAATCTTTTTAGGGCTTATATTTTAAACGTACTCAAAAAAGCCCCAAAAATCCTACTATGGCTTATTTTAGGGGTAGGTCTTATTTTCAGGGATAACAGGGTATACTTGTTTTTTTTAAGGGTTTTTTCATAAGCAACAAATCTTTTTAGGGCTTATATTTTAAACATACTCAAAAAAAGCTCAAAAAGTCCTACTAGGACTTATTTTTTTGCGAAAGGGAAGGATATAGCCTTTTTTTTCTTAAGCAACACGTCTCTTGTGGGCAGATTTATGGGACAGTCCCACTAATCGTGGGACTGTTGGCGGCTGGATATTTCGGGGAGTTGATTTCTTCCTATATGCCAATGTTTTATTGTAAAGAAAACCGCATTTTTGTGCAAAAAATATTGGAATTTTTTTTATTTATTTTTTATTTCGATTTTTTTGCCCCAGCCTCATTATTTTACCAAAAAGCTGTTTAGAATGTAATGGGTGAAGGCAGATATTGGTGATAAGTTACAGCGTACGTCTTTTGCCAGATCTGCGCCGGTGGAATTCCCGGTCAAAACTCTTTCCACTCTTTTGCGCTGAACAAGCGACATTTTATTTTCCAGTCGTCGTAGCATTTGCCTTTTAAGCCATCGCGTATAATTAAGGCAGAATCATTTTTTTCTGCCACCTACTGAAAGGTGACCATTATGTGTCTTTTCCTAGAAAAGGTCACTGATCGCAACACGTCTATTTGCGTTCTCGAATCGAAGTCACGACAGTCAGAACGGCACAAAACGTGTGAATGGGAGAAAGCTTGGGAGGAAAATAATTAGGTATATTCTTATAAGAAGGGTTCCTTGATAATGAGCGGATCAGTCTGAGAGGGAACCTAAAAATAAGAGGTCACGTTCCCTGCAGCGCCTCCGCAGGAGAAACTGAGCATTACACAGTGCTCATTATAATCAGGACTGGACTTCAAGAGTGAGGCATGTTGTCACTCCGGGGAAGGGAGGACGCGACATAAAGGGTACACCATGCAAACAAAACAAAGAAATGCTAGGGAGAAGGGAGCAAGGTCACCTCTAAACACTCACCTGAGGCTGATCCCTGCACCCACTAATGTCTCTAGATGTGTCCTTTCCCCGTTCGCCTTTCTGGGCCTAAACTCAGCCAGACTCTAGTCTTGCCACTGAAACAAGACAACACTAGGAAGGTAAGACAAACTGGTGGGGAAAGACACAACAAAAAGCAGAAAACGTCTCAGCTGCACTAGAAATAACACCACAGCTATGCAGTGACGAGATCCTTCAACATGGACAGCATAGGTATGAGCTATAGCCGGCAGAAGGAGGAGTGAGGAGAGGATATTTCTAGCAGAAGGGAGTGGCTGCAGTTGAGGTTACAACTACCTGATAGATCACTGCAGGATAGACATGAACCTAAGGCTATGTGCGCACAGTGCGTTTTTCGCGGCCTTTTTGCGCGTTTTTCGGGTGCGTTTTTGGCCTCAAAACTTCATGACTTTGCTTCCCCAGCAAAGTCTATGAGTTTTCATTTTTGCTGTCCGCACACAACTGTTTTTTTAAGCTGCGTTTTTGAGCTTGAAAACAAAAATGGACATGTCAATTCTTTCCTGCGTTTTTCTGCGTTTTCCCCCCATGCAATGCATTGGAAAAACGCAGCAAAACGCAGCCAAAAACGCACCAAATCACGGTAAAAACGCGTGCGGTTTTTTTATGCGTTTTTTCGCCGCAGGTGCGTTTTTGTGCGTTTTTAGCGGCCAAAAACGCACAAAAACGCAGCGTCAAAAAGACGCAGTGTGCGAACCTAGCCTTAACCTTTTAAGTACCGGATGGAATTAAAAACGCTCCAACTCAGGGTAAACAACGAGCAGGCACTTAAGCAGATCTGTGATCCACAATAAGCTAATGTGATGCTAGATACTACAAGCAGAATGAATAGAAGGGTAGTCAGATAAGCCAGGATCATAAGCCAGAAGGTAACATATAGGATTCAGGGAGCAGAGATGTGGTCAGGAAGAGGTCCGAGGTCAGAAGCCGGGAGGTAACGTTTAAGGTTCAGGGAGCAGACAGACATGTGGTCAGGAAGAGGTCTGAGATCAAAAGCCGGGAGATAATGTATAAGGTTCAGGGAGCAGACAGAGACGTGGTCAGGAAGAGGTCCTTCGGTCAGAAGCCGGGAAGTAACATATAAGGTTCAGGGAGCAGACAGAGACGTGGTCAGGAAAAGGTCTGAAATCAGAAGCTGGGAGATAATGTATAAGGTTCAGGGAGCAGACAGAGACATGGTCAGAAAGAGGTCATAGGTCAGAAGCCAAGATCAGAACACTTACACCAGACAGGAGCCAAGAGCACACTGAGCAAACAGAAATTACGACTGGCAAGGTTCAGACAGAACAAGCCCAGTAAAGAAACAGTCATCCTCAGGAACGAGGTGCATCTGTGAAGGCACCTCTCAAAACCAGCGTGAACCCTAGTGCTAAAAGAAAACCTATAAGCACGTGCACAAGACACATAGCAGAGTATTTTCAAATGCAAAATGCTCCACACAGCACAACCAGTGACAACTGTGACCTTCTGATCCCAGATCCCCCCAAGATCACATCAGGCCATGCCACACTCGTGACAGATGTTCTTTCCAACATCTCTCCACGGCCAAGAGATAAGGAACCTAAATAGGATTCTCCAGTATTGTGTAGAAAAGTAAGAAATTAGAAAAAAAAAATTGTAGCAAAATTTATCAAAATTTGAAGAGATAACTCACCCCCCAAAACTCAAGTACTCTGTTCCTAAAAGTGCCATACTCTCCTGCAATGATAAAGTAGAGAAAAAAAAAGTTGGAAAAAAGTAGAGGTTAAGTCTGCCAAGTCAATGATTGGAGGAAGTTTGCTGAAGCCAAACTCCCTCCAAGAGCTCATACATCTTAAGTTTAAACCGGTTGAACAATCCGATATTAGCGAAATCCGTAATTTCAATCCAAACGCCCAATCTTTTTGTTCTCAGGAAGAGGAGATGCCACCAGAGGTGTCTGACGCCGATTTCTCTCCATTGAATGCTCATGAATGTTCAGCAAGACTGATGGTTTATGTATCAAGGGAGATTGGAGAGAGTAGTCAGCCAATCGAGCCCTCAGCCAACAGTGATCTAAGGTGTATGTGCAGCTTGTGATGGTTTTTTTTTACTCTGCTTGCTTCTTAAGGCCCAGTCACACTAAACAACTTACCAGCGATCCCAACAACGATCCAACCTGATAGGGATCGCTGGTAAGTTGCTAGGAGGTTGCTGGTGAGATGTCACACTGCGACGCTCCAGCGATCCCACCAGCAACCTGACCTGGCAGGGATCGCTGGAGCGTGGCTACACGAGTTGCTGGTGAGCTCACCAGCAACCAGTGACCAGCCCCCAGCCAGCAGCGCCGCGTGGAAGATGCTGTGCTTGGTAACTAAGGTAAATATCGGGTAACCAACACGATATTTACCTTGGTTACCAGCGCACGCAGCTACACGTGCAGAGAGCAGGGAGCAGCGCACACCGCTTAGCGCTGGCTCCCTGCTCTCCTAGTTACAGTACACATGGGGTTAATTACCCGATGTGTACTCTGCTACATGTGCACAGAGCAGGAGCCGGCACAGACAGTGAGAGCGGCGGAGGCTAGTAACGAAGGTAAATATCGGGTAACCAAGGACAGGGCTTCTTGGTTACCCGATGTTTACCGTGGTTACCAGTGTCCGCAGAAGCCGGCTCCTGCTGCCTGCACATTTAGTTGTTGCTGTCTCGCTGTCACACACAGCGATCTGTGCTTCACAGCGGGAGAGCAACAACTAAAAAATGATGGACCCGTAGAAGCCCATTCAGAGGCGAAACGGCCGTCGTCCGCAGCGAGGGGCTGCATCCAGGTCTCCTCCGCCTGCATCGCACACCGTTAAAATGGAATAAAGATTCACCGGATGAAAAATCACAGTTGGTGCGGTCGTATTCTTCTTCTTTAGTATTATTGGGACTGACTGTTCCTGTGCCGACCTGCGCACTGAACCGGTTTCCTGACCTGACAGCTGGATCGTGTTATCCCAGTGAGGAATGAGCCTATGGTGCGGTATGAGTGCATGTGTAAGTGCAGGACTTTGCTCTTTTCTGATGTTTATAACAACTAAAAAATGGTCCAGGACATTCAGCAACAACCAACGACCTCACAGCAGGGGCCAGGTTGTTGCTGGATGTCACACACAGCAACATCGCTAGCAACGTCACAAAAGTTGTTCGTTAGCAGCGATGTTGCTAGCGATGTTGCTTAGTGTGACGGGGCCTTTAGAGGTAACAGGAGGAAGACTTTCATTTAAAATGTTTATTTTACATTCTGGGAACATAACATACAGCCTCTTCCAGGTTCGCTTGCTCAGGTTTGGTTACCCCTTTTCCTCAGAGGTATCCCAGTGGAGGTATCTCCCCCTCCACTCACTGACCCCAATCAGTACACACCACCTCTCTCTCAGAGGTTCCTCCCTGGAGGCATATTAGCCTCCACAAACTGACCATGTCCCAAAAAATCAGTCTCCATAATAATACATGTCAGGTCCCTGCACTGCGATGTGCCGGCCGCCAATTGATGCTGTGAATATTCACTGCTCCCCACATGCATAATCCTGGGCATTGGGAGCAGTGAATATTCTGACACAGCTGACAGCACTGTAAGTGGGCGCGCATGACAATGATGTTATGCGCTGCGTCGCTTGCATGCCAGCGTCGGAGAAGGACATCAGTGGAGCAGCAGGAAGGTGAGTATAATCATTTTGTTTGTTTTTTTACTGATAACAGCATACTGGTGGATCATAATTACCAGGATGCGGACATATACCAGGATGGGGCTATATACCAGGATGTGGACATGATTGGGACATATACCAGGATGGGGCTAGACACTAGGATGCGGCCAGGGTGGGTACATATATCAGGATGGGGCTATATACCAGGATGTGGATAGGATGGGGACATACACTAGGATGGGGCTATATACCAGGATGGAGACATGATGTGGCCATATATACCAGGATAGGGACATGATTGGGCCATATATAACAGGATGGGGTCATAATGGGGACATATATACCAAGATGGGGACACATATACCAGCATTTTGCCATGATGGGGTCATACACCAGGATGGGGGACGTATTAACCAGCAAGTGGCCCAGCATGGGGGGACATTATTGCATGAAGAGAATGCAGGGGGGGGCAACTCGTATGTCTTTATAGAATATTGAATGCTACAATGGCCAAGATTGGAGACGTGGATCAAACTTTTCACTGGGGCCCATCGGACTCTAGTTATGCCACTGCTCCTACCAATGTTGCAAGCAATGCCTTGCCTCTTTAGTTAATGTAGAAGTCTAAACTTCTATGTTAGGGAGAATAGGAGAATACCGCTCCTCTGTCTCCTGATGTCCTACTTGCCAGGGGGGTGCTGCGCTCCTAAAGATTGACAGTTCAGCCCAGAGGCACAGTTGTGCGTGAAAGCAGATCCAGGCAGCTTGATAAATGCGCTAGTAAATGGTTTCACAAACACCTTGTAAGCTCATGCTTTTTGCCTTGGAAATCAAACACCTCAGAGCTTGCTGGGCAGCCAGTAAAACTAGGCAATAAGCAATAATGTAAAAAATTAGAAATAGTGGAGGTAAAGGAAACAGCTGGGGGCTGATATTACCAGGCTTGGAGGGTCCATGGTTATTGGGCTCTTCCCAGTATAAAAATAGCAGCCCTCAGCCACCCCAGAGAAGTGCATCATATTAGATGCTCCAATTCTGTCGCTTTGCCTCAGCTCTTCTCGATTGCCATGGTGCAATAGCAATTTGGGAGTGGTATTTTGAGTTGATGTCACTGGCATCAAGCACAGGGGTTAGTAATGGAGAGGATTCTATCAGACACCTCCATTACTAAATCAGTAAAGATTAAAAAACACAAAAAATACATTATTTTTATATTTATAAAAAAAAACACTTCCCAACTCACTCCCAAGTTCACTAATTTATTTAAAATAAACCCCACACAGGTCCGAAGTAGTCCATGTAATTTGATGTAGTACACAAATAGAAACCTGAAAGACATAAAAAGAGAGAGGTAAAGAAATGAAAACAAGAGACAGTCCCTCATTCACCAATTTATTAGAAAGTAAAGTTCCTACATCTGACATTATCTGGGGGTTCCCATGACGTTCCTGAATCAAAGTCTATGAAGCCTCAGAATGAGGCTCAGAACAAGGCTCCATAGGCTTTGAGCAGCAACCAGTCCCCGCATTCTGTTGACTATAAAAAGCAATGACGTTCCTGACATTACCGCTTATCACAGTCCCAGAGTCAGCAGCATGCAGCATGTGTCGAGACTGGCTGCTGCTCACAGCCTAAGAGCCTTGTTCTAAGCCTCGTTCTGAGGCTTCATAGACTTTGATTCAGGTAATCGAGGAACGTTGTGGGAAGCCCTGGATTAGGTCGAGGAGTGTTTTTGTTTAAATAAAAGGTATTTTGTGTATTTTTTAAAATTTTATACTTACTGGGTTACTAATGTGGGTGTCTGATAGACACCTCTCTATTAATAACTCCTAGGCTTGATGTCAGGTTTCAATTCACAGCTGATATCAACCCCATTAACCTATTAACCCGATAGCATCTTACCAGGGCAATCAGGAAGAGCCAGGCAGCGGCAGAACTGGCGCATTTAAAGGATACGCCAATTCTGGGGTGGCTGCTATTTTTAGATTAGGAAGGACCCAGTAACCATGGCCCTTCCCAACCGGATTATATCAGCCCCCAGCTGTCTGCTTTACTTTGGCTAGTTATCAAAAATAGGGGGGAGCCCACGTCATTTTTTAATTAATTTATTAATTTGGCTAAATAGCTCTGCAAGCTAAGTATGTATCCATCTATCTTTGCACACCTTTTACACATCCAAACCATTAATTTCTGCCTTATTAAGACAATCCGACCTTTGTGATTATTGGCCCATGTGTTTAGTAAATACCGCTCAGTTCTATAATTGATGCCCTTGTCGTCTCTACAAATAGTCGGGGAATAGTTTGCAAAACATCGCTCTGACTATATTAATGTTCATGTAAAAAAAAAGGTGTAATTTCTGAACTGCTTTTTGAGCGTTTTGCTTGGTTTTTTTTCCTGTATATAAAAAATATATATATACATATATATATATATATATATAATATATACAGTATATATGTATATATATATATATATATATACACATAAATTTAAAAAAATACATATGTATACAAATAAAAGGAAAAAACAAGAAAAATATATTTATTTATATATATATATATATATATATACAGTATATGTATACAGTATATCTATATATATATATATATATATAATATCTCTCTCTCTCTCTCTCTCCTCTCTCTCTCTCTCTCTATATATATATAAAAGTATATATGTAATATGTACAGTGTGTGAATAATATATATATATATACATATATTTATATATATATATATATATATATAAAAATATATATAATATAAACAGTATATGCACATATAAATGTATACGTAATATAATATATAATACATACAGTATATATATATATATATATATATATATACATAAATTAAAAAAATATATATGTATACAAATAAAAGAATATATATATATATAAAAAGAGATATATATAATTTTTTTTTTTTTAATAAATGCCCCCAAGGTGTGTCACTTTCTTAGAATGTGTCACAAAAGTTTCCAGACTTTTTCCAGCCGCCTGGACGCCTCATTAAAAGGGTTTTTCTATCTCTCAAGGAAGGTCCCTGGCGCTGGGGAGAGGGGGTCACCTCCTAACACTTACCTGAGGCTGATCCCTGCACTCCCTAAGGTCCCTAGACGGGTCCATCCCCCATTTGCCGATCACGTGACTAGGCCCTTGCTGGCCCTGAACTCACCCTGACTAGTGAAGGCCAGCGAGAAAATAGTCTCACCACTAAAAAACACAACACTAGGAAGGGAAGACAAACTGGGGGCCTAGTCACTTGATCGGCGCACGGGGAGAAGAACCCGTTTCTTCCTCCCATGCGCCCATCACGTGACTAGGCTCTCGTTGGCCTTGAACTCACCGTGATTATTGAAGGCCGCCTTTGCAATAAGACAACACGATGTAGAAAATACAAACAGGTGGGAGAAGACACATCAAATTACACTGCAGCAGAAACTTCTCATCTGCAATGGAAGCCACCACAGCTTTCTCTGGAGACAAGCTCCATTCAAGTGGACAGCATAGGTATGAGCTATAGCCTGAAAAGGGAGGAGTGAGGAGCGCATGCTTATAGCAGAAGGGAGTGGCTGCAGCTGAGGTTACCACTACCTATTAGATCACTGCAGGATAGAAATTAACCTTAACCCCTTCAGTGCTATATGGAATTAAATACGCTCCAATTCAGGGTAAAAGACGAGAGGGCACTAAAGCAGATCTACGATCATCAAGACAACACTAGTAGGGTAAGACAAACTGGGGGCCTAGTAACTTGATCGTCGCACGGGGGGAAAAGACCCATTCCTTTCCCCCGTGAGCCCATCATGTAAATAGGTCCTCGGTAGCCCTGAACTTACTCTCATTAGTGAAGGCCGCCACTGCAATAAGACAATACGAGGTAGGAAAGACAAATAGGTGGGAAAAGACACAACAAATAACACTTCAGCAAAAACTTCTCAGCTGCAATTGAAGCTACCACAGCTTTCTCCAGAGACTGTCTCCTTTCAAGTGGACAGCATAGGTATGCGCTATAGCCAAAATAGGAAGGAGTGAGGAATGAATACTTATAGCAAAAGGGAATGGCGGTAGCTGAGTTTACAGGTACCAGTTAGATCACTGCAGGATAGATGTGAACCTTAACCCCTTCAGTACCGCATGGAATAAAATACGCTCCAAATCATGGTACACGACAATTGGGCATTAAAGTGGTTCTGTGATCAACAACATGCTGTGACCTTCTGATCCAAGATCGACTTGAGATCACATCAGGCTTTGGCACACCTGTGACACTAATGCCTTCAAAAAGGCTCTGCCATTGATATCCACTAAGTTCCTGCCCCTGAAACTCCAAAAAAAAGTGTCTATTGCTGACATCCGTATATAATAATAAACCCAATCAAGGCTTCCTTTTTGGGTTGCAATGAGCTGCAAAAGCAGAATTATGAATGCAGCTCTGGAGTTCTATAAAGATACAAGTAATAAGTTACTAAAATATTTAAGTAGGTTACTTCTATCTATTGACTATGTTAAAATGGACATACCCGTTATGAAAATGCACCGTGGTAGAAATGTGGACTCTTATGTGTGAGTGATCCACGGAAAAGCTCCCGGCCTGGGAAAGAAAATGGGTCCCTACGTTTCCAGAATGGTTAGTTTATTTGTTTGAGTCTTTGCTCTGATCAGTGGAACAACAGGATGACGAGGACAATCTCCTTACCTCATCGTGCTAAATATTACCTGACTCCCCACCGAGCGTCCTGCAGATCCCAGACTAAACAGGAAGGATTTACCAATAGGGAAATATCGTCTGGATATAGATGACATGTATATGCTGAGCAGGGACGGAGCACACACTGTATAGCGACATGTATCTCTGTATGAGGAGGTAACCGAGTATATAACCGGAACACAAGAGCTAAGGAAATGATACACAGAATATGCTAATATGCTATACATAGCACAAAGAAGCTAGAGAATACCAAACCTTATTATTGTAAGTATAATGTTGTCAGGGTCTATGAAGAAGACTATAACTACTATAATACTGCCCCTATGTACAAGAATATAACTACTATAATACTGCCCCTATGTACAAGAATATAACTACTATAATACTGCCCCCTATATACAAGAATATAACTACTATAATACTGCCCCCTATATACAAGAATATAACTACTATAATACTGCCCCTATGTACAAGAATATAACTACTATAATACTGCCCCTATGTACAAGAATATAACTACTATAATACTGCCCCCTATATACAAGAATATAACTACTATAATACTGTCCCCTATGTACAAGAATATAACTACTATAATACTGCTCCTATGTACAAGAATATAACTACTATAATACTGCCCCTATGTACAAGAATATAACTACTATAATACTGCCCCCTATGTACAAGAATATAACTACTATAATATTGCCCCTATGTACAAGAATATAACTACTATAATACTGCCCCCTATATACAAGAATATAACTACTATAATACTGGCCCTATGTACAAGAATATAACTACTATAATACTGCACCTATGTACAAGAATATAACTACTATAATACTGCCCCTATGTACAAGAATATAACTACTATAATACTGCCCCTATGTACAAGACTATAACTACTATAATACTGCCCCTATGTACAAGAATATAACTACTATAATACTGCCCCTATGTACAAGAATATAACTACTATAATACTGCCCCCTATATACAAGAATATAACTACTATAATACTGTCCCCTATGTACAAGAATATAACTACTATAATACTGCCCCTATGTACAAGAATATAACTACTATAATACTGCGCCCTATGTACAAGAATATAACTACTATAATACTGCCCCCTATGTACAAGAATATAACTACTATAATATTGCCCCTATGTACAAGAATATAACTACTATAATACTGCTCCCTATGTACAAGAATATATCTACTATAATACTGCTCCTATGTACAAGAATATAACTACTATAATACTGCCCCCTATGTACAAGAACATAACTACTATAATACTGCCCCCTATGTACAGGAATATAACTACTATAATACTGCCCATATGTACAAGAATATAACTACTATAATACTGCCCCTATGTACAAGAATATAACTACTATAATACAGCCCCCTATGTACAAGAATACAACTACTATAATACTGCTCCTATGTACAAGAATACAACTACTATAATACTGCTCCTATGTACAAGAATATAACTACTATGTACAAGAATATAACTACTATAATACTGCTCCTATGTACAAGAATATAACTACTATAATACTGCTCCTATGTACAAGAATATAACTACTATAATACTGCTCCTATGTACAAGAATATAACTACTATAATATTGCCCCTATGTACAAGAATATAACTACTATAATACTGCTCCCTATGTACAAGAATATATCTACTATAATACTGCTCCTATGTACAAGAATATAACTACTATAATACTGCTCCTATGTACAAGAATATAACTACTATAATACTGCTCCTATGTACAAGAATATAACTACTATAATATTGCCCCTATGTACAAGAATATAACTACTATAATACTGCTCCTATGTACAAGAACATAACTACTATAATACTGCCCCCTATGTACAGGAATATAACTACTATAATACTGCCCATATGTACAAGAATATAACTACTATAATACTGCCCCTATGTACAAGAATATAACTACTATAATACAGCCCCCTATGTACAAGAATACAACTACTATAATACTGCTCCTATGTACAAGAATACAACTACTATAATACTGCTCCTATGTACAAGAATATAACTACTATGTACAAGAATATAACTACTATAATACTGCTCCTATGTACAAGAATATAACTACTATAATACTGCTCCTATGTACAAGAATATAACTACTATAATACTGCCCCTATGTACAAGAATATAAATACTATAATACTGCTCCTATGTACAAGAATATAACTACTATAATACTGCCTCTATGTACAAGAATATAACTACTATAATACTGCTCCTATGTACAAGAATATAACTACTATAATACTGCTCCTATGTACAACAATATAACTACTATAATACTGCCCCTATGTACAAGAATATAACTACTATAATACTGCTCCTATGTACAAGAATATAACTACTATAATACTGCTCCTATCCGGATTTTGCACTGCGGCTCAATCCGGCTGTGAAACCTATGCAACGGATGCGGCGAAAACACCATATCCTTTGCATAAGTTTTTACATGCGGCCTGTCCAGTTTTTTCCGGTTGCAGCATGCTATTGAGCATGCGCAGTGGAAGAAACCGCATGCGGCGGCCGGATGCGTTTTTTTCCGAATCGCGCCGCATCCCGCGTCCATAGGCATGCATTGAAAAATGCGCCGCAGCGGCCGGTTGCGGCGCGATGCATTTTTTTTGCCGGAGCAAAAAACGTGCCAGGGAACGTTCCATACGGCCGCCGCATCGGCTAAATCTGCCGCATGCGGCAAAAACCGGACGGAACGCAATCCCATGCGGCACAATGCGGCGCCAATGCAAGTCAATGCTGGAAAAAACGAAACCGGCGGCAAAAAAAAAAACGGTTTCTTTTTTTCAGCAGAGCGCCAGATTGTGCCGCACTGCTACAACCGGATGTGTGAAAGTAGCCTTTTCTGGTTTCTGTATTGGAGTGTGGCACTACGTACGCTTGTGATTTTTTATGTGGCATAGTTACTGAGAAACTCCTGTATGATGGGTGTATTATCTGTGATATGGGTTACTATACAAAATCTTGGTATGAGATGTTGGGGAGCGTTAGATCCGCGTCGTCCTGGCCGTGATATTAGCGGCGTTCTGCAGTTGCCTCTGTTGTATCCAACACATTCTTAAGATTATACAACATAATCTTAAGAATGTGCGCAGCGTCTTGATGGGATGTCACATTGCGGCCGGTCGGTGGTCGGTGTCACCTTGTCCTGCCCTTCACTAGTTTGATCAGCTGTTTGCTACGGGGGGAGCCGCAGTGTTTATCTTCATTCTCTCTACATCAGCATCCAAAGTATACACAAGGTCCAGTGACCCCTGCGTCCGTCCGTCCTCTGCAGATGGGGTATGCTGCGTTTTGCCTTAGTTAAGGGTACTTTACACGCTGCGACATCGCTAGCGATGTGACACGCCAGATCGCAGATGTGACCGGCGCTATAAAACCGACCTATGTGCGATCTCGGTAGATCACATCTGTGATCTGGCGTGTCACATCGCTAACGCGATCGCTAGCGGTGTCGCAGCGTGTAAAGCACCCTTTAATATAGAGGACACTCCGGTCTATATGGGTTTCTATAGGGCATTTTTTATGAAACTTTTATTATTTAGCCTAGAAAATCGCTGATGTCTAAATCTTAGAAGCCATAACTTTTTTTTGGGAGGGGGGGGGGGGAGACCGTAGAAACACAGGCTAAATCATTGACAATTATTCAGAAGTGATATCAGAAAGACCCAAAATACAGTCGTGGCCAATGGTTTTGGTCCGATCATAGTTTGTTGCTTCAGTGTTTTTAGATCTTTTAGGGCTCATTCACATGACCGTTCCGTCTGTCCTGGTTAGTTCCTGTTTTTTTGCGGACCCACGGACAGGACCATCTTTTCAATGTCTTTTGTGTAGGATCGGATGGCACACGGAAGCACGTCCATGTGCATCCGATCCTACAAAAAACACATGAGATACCGTATGTCCGTTCCGTTATTATGGAACATGTCCTATTCTGTTCCGTAGTAACGGACCATGACTCAATACAAGTCAATGGATTTGCAAAATTCCCGGAAGCTGCACGGAAGCACTTCCGTGTGACCTCCGTCGGGTGTCCCTGCAGTCTGTGTCCCGTGGCTGCCCGCACTGCAATGTGTCCACATATGACCGCTCTGCAGTGTCTCAGCATTAGCCCGCACTGCAGTGTGTCAGCATATGCCCGCACTGCAGTGTGTCAGCATATGCCCGCACTGCAGTGTGTCAGCATATGCCCGCACTGCAGTGTGTCAGCATATGCCCGCACTGCGAGCAGCCACGGGGATGATGAACGTTGCCATCAGGTGGTTAGTAAACTTTAACATTACCTGCGGTGATGAATTCCTGCACTCCTGACGTCAGCGCTTACATCACCTCTCGCGGGGACGGCCCGAGACTGTGACTAGCATTGACGTCACGGGCCGCTCGCAAGAGGTGATATGAAAATGCGGTGTGCATTGAACTCAGTCACCAGCGCTGACGTCAGGAGCGCAGCGGCTTCCTTCACCGCAGGTAATGTACCTAGCTAACCTCCTGAAGTCAGCGCTCGTCATCCCCTGCGTTGACCTGGGCTGACCTCATGATGATAGCTCAGGTCACTGCACTGCTCTTCCAGCCAGTTGGGAATATTCTGTTCTTCATTGACTGGGACAGTGACTATGGTGTGGATCGTCGTGGGACCCCCTTATTGGATTACGCCGGACCCGGATTTGTTTTTTCTTTTCAATAAATTAGTGAATGAGGGAATGTGTTGTATTTTTTTTTTTTTTAAAATAAAAATTTGTTTTTCGTCTATTTTTTTTATTATTACTGACTGGGTTAGTGATGTCAGGTATCTGATAAACGCCGTGATATCACTAACCCCAGGGCTTGATGTCAGGTGACATTACACATCTGGTATTAACCCTGTATATTACCCCATTTGCCACCGCTCCAGGGAATCGGGATGAGCTGGGAAAAGCACCAGGATTGGCGCATCTAATGGATGCGCCACCTCTGGGGCAGCTGCGGCCTGCTATTCTTAGGCTGGGGAGGGTCCAAGAACCCGTGACGCACTACTAACGGGGGCGGGTACGCTCGCTAGCGATATCGATACTGATATCGCAGCATGTAAAGTACCCTTAAGTGTCTGCCATTACCTGGGTCCGGGATCACTCGAGCCACCGACCACCCGGATCCAAGCAGCTTGGCTGCTCTGGGGGCGAGACAGAAGTATCTCTGGGAGCTAGGGCCAGTCTAGGTGTCCCGGTCACCAGTTATCTCCGACAACTCCTTGACAAATATGTAGTAGGTGTAATAATAATAATTATCTTATTATTAAATACCTCCAATTAAAAATGTAGTATAGTTCTTAAAAGCTATGTCACTTACCTCATCTGCAGGGCATTACAGTAGCTTGGGTATGCAAGGTTACAGCGACGCAAGTAGGGTCAGTTACCTGCTTGTGGTTATAACCATTGATACCTGCAATAGTAGCCATGGTTATGGATACTATTAATAATAACCATGGATAGTGCAATACCCTGCACATGAGGTAAGTGACATAGCTAATCAGAAAAACTATACTACATTTCTAATTGGAGGTATTTGCTAATATTATTATTATTATTATTATTAAACCTACTACACATTGGGATAGGATCTTAGAGATGGGAATACCCTTTAAATACAAGCCCACTCCAGTTCCTATAAGCAAATCAAGAGCCCTAGACATATGGAGACCCCCAGATTAATACAGACTCAATCCCCTGAACAACTACAGACCCATACCAGGCCCTCTAAACAAATGAGACCCTCAGACCAGACCCCCTCTACATAACTTAAAGGGAAATTGTCACTAGGTTTTCACTATACAAAACACATATATATACAGTATATATATATATATATATATATATATATATATATATATATATATATATATATATATATATATATTTATATATGTATGTATATATATATGTATGTATATTTATGTATATATATATATATATATATATATATGTATATATATATATATATATATATATATATATATATATATATATATATATATATATATATATATATATGTGTGTGTGTGTATGTACAGTGCCTACAAGTAGTATTCAACCCCCTGCAGATTTCGCAGGTTTGATAAGATGCAAATAAGTTAGAGCCTGCAAACTTCAAACAAGAGCAGGATTTATTAACAGATGCATAAATCTTACAAACCAACAAGTTATGTTGCTCAGTTAAATTTTAATAAATTTTCAACATAAAAGTGTGGGTCAATTATTATTCAACCCCTAGGTTTAATATTTTGTGGAATAACCCTTGTTTGCAATTACAGTTAATAATCGTCTTTTATAAGACCTGATCAGGCCGGCACAGGTCTCTGGAGTTATCTTGGCCCACTCCTCCATGCAGATCTTCTCCAAGTTATCTAGGTTCTTTGGGTGTCTCATGTGGACTTTAATCTTGAGCTCCTTCCACAAGTTTTCAATTGGGTTAAGGTCAGGAGACTGACTAGGCCACTGCAACACCTTGATTTTTTCCCTCTTGAACCAGGCCTTGGTTTTCTTGGCTGTGTGCTTTGGGTCGTTGTCTTGTTGGAAGATGAAATGACGATCCATCTTAAGATCCTTGATGGAGGAGCGCAGGTTCTTGGCCAAAATCTCCAGGTAGGCCGTGCTATCCATCTTCCCATGGATGCGGACCAGATGGCCAGGCCCCTTGGCTGAGAAACAGCCCCACAGCATGATGCTGCCACCACCATGCTTGACTGTAGGGATGGTATTCTTGGGGTCGTATGCAGTGCCATCCAGTCTCCAAACGTCACGTGTGTGGTTGGCACCAAAGATCCTGATCTTGGTCTCATCAGACCAGAGAACCTTGAACCAGTCTGTCTCAGAGTCCTCCAAGGGATCATGAGCAAACTGTAGACGAGCCTTGACATGACGCTTTGAAAGTAAAGGTACCTTACGGGCTCGTCTGGAACGGAGACCATTGCGGTGGAGTACGTTACTTATGGTATTGACTGAAACCAATGTCCCCACTGCCATGAGATCTTCCCGGAGCTCCTTCCTTGTTGTCGTTGGGTTAGCCTTGACTCTTCGGACAAGCCTGGCCTCGGCACGGGTGGAAACTTTCAAAGGCTGTCCAGGCCGTGGAAGGCTAACAGTAGTTCCATAAGCCTTCCACTTCCGGATGATGCTCCCAACAGTGGAGACAGGTAGGCCCAACTCCTTGGAAAGGGTTTTGTACCCCTTGCCAGCCTTGTGACCCTCCACGATCTTGTCTCTGATGGCCTTGGAATGCTCCTTTGTCTTTCCCATGTTGACCAAGTATGAGTGCTGTTCACAAGTTTGGGGAGGGTCTTAATTAGTCAGAAAAGGCTGGAAAAAGAGATAATTAATCCAAACATGTGAAGCTCATTGTTCTTTGTGCCTGAAATACTTCTTAATACTTTAGGGGAACCAAACAGAATTCTGGTGGTTTGAGGGGTTGAATAATAAATGACCCTCTGAATAAATTTTTCACAATTTAAAAAAAAATTAAAAAATGAAATCACATTCTTTTTTGCTGCAGTGCATTTCACACTTCCAGGCTGATCTACAGTCCAAATGTCACAATGCCAAGTTAATTCCGAATGTGTAAACCTGCTAAATCTGCAGGGGGTTGAATACTACTTGTAGGCACTGTATATATGTGTGTGTGTATATATATATATATATATATATATATATAAAACACCTTTCACTCCTGCAAGCTCATAAGATCACAGGTCCTGTACCTGAGAAAGTGCCTTTTATGATTGTTCTTCTCCACATAGTTAATACAGTCTGATGGACGTCTCCGGACTGTTCAGTGCCTCCTCTGTCCCTGTAATTGCCGTCCTCCAGTGTACTATTGATTTATGGGGGAAAAAAATAATCAAAACGACGTTTACTCTTTATCACATGTATATTGCGGGATCAGCCTATGTGAGGTTCAGAAGCCACATATATCATTGATTGCTGGGTAATTTTGTCCCTCTAGAGATACCGTAGCAAGAGGTTCTGCAGATCCTGAGACATTCAATGCTCACATAAACCTTAATTATAGAGCTGTGGAGATGATGAGGCCGGCTCCCCCAGGCATTCATCTAATTTGCCAATTAGTATATGTGATCTCGTTAGTGCCGTCAGCATTTTTTCGGGATGTATAAGTGGAATCCCCGGAAACCTCAGCAGCAGAAATACATGGGGTGTCACAAGCAACTCTGCACCTCTAGCATTCTGCAAAGCCATTCATCCGCTTTCTACATATCCCTGCTGGATCCTCAGGGGCAGGGACAGTTTTCTGCTATGGGACATTGATACCGGGAATTAACCTGGCTGCTGTATCTGGAGTTGGGATTAATTTCTCCCCTAATAGGGGGCAATTTGCCTCAAGGGGTTTTTAGCTTCCTCTAGATCAGTGATGGGCAAGTAATTTTCCCGAGGAGCCGTATGAGAGACCGTGACTGGTATGGAGGACTGAACCAATAGACTGAAATTAATTCTGCTCAATATTAATATTAACATATTTATTATAATTATTTTATAGTAATATTAATTGTATTACTTACTTTTAAGCTGAATTAAGGATGCTCAGATCTCCCTATGTACCATATGAGCCAACACACATCCCCCCATACACACATGAGCCTCCACATAACCCGCTATATATAGCATGAGCCCCCACACAGCCCCTATATACAGTATGAGCCCCCAAACAGCCCCTATATACAGTATGAGCTGCCACATAGCCCTTATATACAGTATGAGCCGCCACATATCCCCTATATACAGTATGAGCCCCCATATAGCCTCTATATACAGTATGAGCCCCCACATAGCCCCTATATACAGTATAAGCCGCCACATATCCCCTATATACAGTATGAGCTGCCACATATCTCCTATATAGAGTATGAGCCCCCATATAGCCTCTATATACAGTATGAGCCAAAACATATCCCATATATACAGTATAAGCCGCCACATATCCCCTATATACAGTATGAGCCCCCACACAGCCCCTACATACAGTATGAGCCACCACATAGCCCCTATATATAGTATGAGCCCTCACATAGCCCCTATATACAGTATGAGCCCCCACATAGCCCTCTATATACAGTATGAGCCCCCACATAGCTCCCTATATACATTATGAGCCCCCATGTAGCCCCTATATACAGTATGAGCTTTCACATAGCTCCCTATAAACAGTATGAGCCAGCCCCCACATAGCCCCTATATTCAGTATGAGCCCCCACATAGCTCCTATATACAGTTTGAGTGTCATGCTAGGTACAGGGAAGTATCAAGCGAGCAGCAAAAGGGAAGGGAAACCCTGTGTCTAGGAAAAGGGAATATGGTGACCCATGATCAAACCTACTGCTGGTCCCTGGGGTCCCTCACCACCCTAGATAGGTTCCGCACCTATGCCCTGAGCCAGATACTTGACCCTAGGTATCCCTAGTGCTGGGCACTAAATAGGGAACGGATGGGATGAGCTCTTCGTCAACCCCACTAAACGCTATAGAAGACACAAGGAAGACACAAAGGTGGAAAATGCATGAACTGCTTATATACAGATGATTCAGGTAGAAGTTCAGCAAAGTTACAGCAAAGATACCACAGATGAATACAAGCCTCCTGCTTGCAACCAGAGCTTGAAAGAACTGAATAATATCACCAGCACCAGTCCAGGGAAGATGGGAGTATTTAAGCTTATGGAGAATACTGATAATCAGCAGCTGGATGGTAGGAAAGCTTCTGCTGGTCCTAAATAGGAAAAGATGAAAATCCAGCAGGAAAGCTGCCTAAGACAATGAATACTGACAGCAGGAACAATAGAAAGTCAGGGAGCATATTGTGCTGCCAAACGCTGTGATGCTCTATTGCCATAAGCAACATGACTGTCTGTCACCCGTGACAAATAGACTCCCTCAAAAGGTGCAAGCTGAAGGTTTTACAATGGCCCTCACAGTCCCCTGATATGTACATCATTGGAAACCTGTGGATAGACTTCAAAAGAGCAGTGCATGCAAGACGAGCAAGGAATCTCATAGAACTGGAAGACTTTTCCAAGGAAGAATGGAAGAATATCCCTCAAACAAGAACTGAAAGACTCTTGGCTGCTATAAAAAAACATTTACAAGCTGTGATACTTGCCAAAGGGGGTTAAACCAGGTACTAACCGTGCAGGGTGCCCAAACGTTTGAATCTGCCCATTTTCCTTTTTTCATTTAAAAATGTAAAAGATGAAAATAATTTTGTTTTCCCTAAAATACTAAGGAAATGTGTCATCTATAACTTTATGCCTTTTAGAGAACATTTCATCTTCAACTTACTTAACTGTTCACAATAAAAGTAATTTTTATTAGGGGTGCCCAAACATTTGCATGCCACTGTATAGGAGGCAATGTGGGGGCTCATACTGTATATAGGAGGCTATGTGGGGCTCATACTGTGTATAGGAGGCTATGGGGGCCCATACTGTAAATAGGATCTGTGTAGAGGCTCATAAAGTATATAGGAGGCTATGTGGGGAATCTTGCTGTGCATAGGAGGCTATGTGGCAGCTCATACTGTATATAGGAGGCTATGGGGGGTTCATACTGTATATAGGAGGCTATGGGGGGTTCATACTGTATATAGGAGGCTATGTGTGGGGCTCATACTGTATATAGGAAGCTATGTGGGAGCTCATACTGTATATAGGAGGCTATGTGGGGCTCACACTGTATATAGGATTCTATGTGGGGCTCATACTGTGTATAGGAGGCTATGGGGGCCCATACTGTAAATAGGATCTATGTAGAGGCTCATAAAGTATATAGGAGGCTATGTAGGGAATCTTGCTGTGCATAGGAGGCTATGTGGCAGCTCATACTGTATATAGGAGGCTATGGGGGGTTCATACTGTATATAGGAGGCTATGGGGGGTTCATACTGTATATAGGAGGCTATGTGTGGGGCTCATACTGTATATAGGAAGCTATGTGGGAGCTCATACTGTATATAGGAGGCTATGTGGGGCTCACACTGTATATAGGATTCTATGTGGGGCTCATACTGTGTATAGGAGGCTATGGGGGGTTCATACTGTATATAGGAGGCTATGTGGCAGCTCATACTGTATATAGGAAGCTATGTGGGAGCTCATACTGTATATAGGAGGCTATGTGGGGCTCACACTGTATATAGGATTCTATGTGGGGCTCATACTGTGTATAGGAGGCTATGGGGGCCCATACTGTAAATAGGATCTATGTAGAGGCTCATAAAGTATATAGGAGGCTATGTGGGGAATCTTGCTGTGCATAGGAGGCTATGTGGCAGCTCATACTGTATATAGGAGGCTATGGGGGGTTCATACTGTATATAGGAGGCTATGGGGGGTTCATACTGTATATAGGAGGCTATGTGTGGGGCTCATACTGTATATAGGAGGCTATGTGGGAGCTCATACTGTATATAGGAGGCTATGTGTGGGACTCATGTTGTATATAGGAGGCTATGTGGGGCTCACACTGTATATAGGATTCTATGTGGGGCTCATACTGTGTATTGGAGGCTATGTGGGGCTCATACTGTGTATTGATAATAATAATAATATTATTATTATTAAATTATTATTATTATTATACTGTGTATTGGAGGCTATGTGGGGCTCATACTGTGTATTGGAGGCTATGTGGGGCTCATACTGTGTATTGGAGGCTATGTGGGGAAGAGAAGACCTTCTTATGGCAGTCTAGTTGAAGTGTGTTTGTTCCTCAGAGGGCTCCCTTACAAGACTGTATATATTTTCCTCAGAGGGCTCCTTTAGGAGAGTGTATTTATCCCTCAGAGGGCTCCTTTTGGAGGATGTATATATGTTCCTCAGAGGGCTCCAATAGGAGAGTGTATATATGTTCCCCTGAGGGCTCGTTTATGGGGATGTATATATGTTCCTCAGAGGGCTCCTTTAAGACAGTGTATTTATCCCGGATCTAGTGATCAGCGGTGATGAGTGGTTTGGCGGTGGAGGATGCGGCTGTAGATTGGCAGGTCGGTGGGAGCCCTTCTGTATTCTCCTCCATGCTCGGTGCATTAATTCCGCTCAGGAAGTCTTACCACTGTTATCAAGCGTTAATGAGTGAAACAAAAGCCCTGAAAGGTTATTACGGCCTCATAACTCATTGTACTTGGCCAGTAACTCCCCATTGTCTGAGCAGCATTATTGCAGCTTAATAAAGGCTGGCAAATAAATTGATAGTTGAGACTTTCAAAGGGGTTTAACTCTTTTCCGTTTTTTAATGAGGCCCAGCGCTAGTTGGCCTTATTATTTCCCTGATGGATGACAGATCTGCAGCCAAGACGCTGACCCGTGCTTACAAAACACCTCATTTGCCTCACAGCATTAACCCTGCGTCTACCAGCATGCATAATCCACCGTACATCTAAAAACGTAAATAAAACACCTTCGCTCGGAGCCAAATGGGTTAACACCGTGGCGCGGCTCCGCATTCTATTTTCATACACCCGGCGTTCCGCTTTTCTTCTGAAGACTGCGGTCATTGAAATGCTTTGTCATAGAATTAGCCGAGGTCTGTTGTGTAAATCTGTAGATGTACAATATTGTCACGTTTTCTCTATGAAGACTACACTTGAGATTTCCAGCTCGAAAATTGATTTATATTGGACATACATTAGCTCGATGCTGTGTGTCATAGTGAGAAGCGGCCACGTGCTCGTCCAGTGTCTTCTCTTATACATATCTCCAAACTTTGAAAGACAGGAAAGCACCGCAATAATTTCTCATTTTTGCTAAGTCACTTCCCTCACTTTGACCAGTCCTTAATATGTGCCCACACAGAGATAGTACTCCTAGTGAAGCCCGTTTTTGTTATTACACAATACAATACAATACTACTTTCATGGCCCTCCAAAGTTACCCCCATAAACGTATTATGATAACCCTCACACACTACATTCCCCCACATTTAGTATAATGGCCCCATAATACATTCCTCCACACAGTATGACGTTCCCACAGTACATTTCCCCACACAGTATGATACCCATAAAGTACATTCCCTCAGAAAGTATGATGTCCCCACAGTATATTCCCCCATATAGTATGATGCCCCCACAGTACATTCTGCCACACAGTATAATACCCCTACAGTACATTCCCCCACACAGTATGAATTTCCCACGATAAATAACTACATTCCATCATATAGTATGATGTTCCTACAGTACATTCCCCCACATAGTATGATGTCCCCACAGTATATTCCTCCCCACAGTATGATGTCCCCACAGTATATTCCTCCACATAGTATGATGTCTCCACAGTATATTCCTCCACAAAGTATGATATCCCCACAGTACATTCCCCCACACAGTATGATGTCCCCACAATACATTCCCCCACACAGTATGATGTCCCCACAGGACATTCCCCCATATAGGATGAGATTACCCTACTACATTCCCCCACATAGTATGATGTCCTCACAGTATATTCCTCCACACAGTATGATGTCCCCACAATACGTTCCCCCTCACAGTATGATGTCCTCACAATACATTCCCCCACGTAGTATGATGTTCTCATAGTATATTCCCTCACAAAGTATGATGTCCCCCACAATACATTCCTCCCCACAGTATGATGTGCTGTGGGGACATCATACTGTGTGGGGGAATGTAGTGTGGGGACATCATACTGTGTGGGGGAATGTACTGTGGGATATTACCCCACACAGTATGATGTCCTCACACTACATTCCCCCATACAGACAGGACGGAGCATTGCCCCCCCTCCCCCCCCCGGGGCATTTGCGGAGGCCTGCATGACCCCTGATTGGTGGGGAGGTCAGGGTGTCATGGGTGGGGGGAGGGGGTGCGAGCCCGTTTTGAAAGGATTGGAGGGGACAGGGGGAGGAGCGGCACTTTCCCGCTCCCCTGGCTGAAGGAAGAGTCGCAGGCATCTTACCTGCGGCAATGGAGTCCGTGGAAATCATCCTGGAGCGGCTGCGAGCGGCGGCTGGCGTCCATCCTCCAGGCTGGCTGCAGGCGTCTGTGCAGGGACTCATCGGAGGGAGTCAGGAGGCGGTGGGGGCTCCCCCCCCACGTGAGCGGCGCCTCCGGAGATCCAGACCGCCGGAGCGGTTATCACCTGAGGTGACTCCCCGGGCCCGGCGACGCATTAGAAGCCCCTCCGGGGACCCTCCAGGCCGGGCGCCAGGTGCTAAAAAGTCCAGCAGGCCCCGGTCTGGGAGGAATTCATCAGTGCGGCCGGGTCCAGCGGTGGTGAGCAGGCCTTGCCTGGAGTTGGGGGCGGGGCCTGCTCCCACTGTGGCAACGATGGATGTCGGGGCTGCGGCGGGGCGCTCTGGTGATGTGCCGGCCGAGCGCCCTGAGCCCTGTCTGCGATGGAGATCGGATGAGGGGGCGGGCCCTAGCGGAGGGGGCGGATCGCGACGGCTGGAATCAGTAGTGCACCGGGCCTGGCGTGCAGGGCCCTCATCAGCAGAGGCCCCGAATGCCGGGGGGGCCCCGTGGAGTGGGATGTGGGAGCTGCGTCGGCAGGATCCAGAGGACCGCAGACAGCCCCCCGTGGCAGCCGGCTGGGGGGGCGGACTTCAGCCACAGGATCAGCTCCGGGAGGGATCTTCCGGCCCTGCAGCAGCAGGGGCCAACGGCGGCGAAGCGGAGGTGCGGAGCCAGGAGTCTACTGAGCAGCCGGAGGGACGTCAGGAGTCTGGTAGTCCGGCTGACGGGGCCGCTACCCTCGTGCAGCCCGGTGAGTATGGTTCTATGTCTTGTTTGTCTGCCCAGTATTGTCCGGTACAGAACGCAAGGGGGGATGTAGGTCACCCAGGGGTTAGGCAGGGGATACCCACGGGGGGTGGAGGATATGTGTCAGGAAGGGGGGATGTGGTGGAGCTTATAGGTTGTGTGCGTACGTTGCTGGAGCGGATTGGGGGGGCACGGGAACACCTAGGGCCAGTGGGGGCTTGGATTAATCCGCCTCCCTTGGGCATTAGTGAAACGCCGGTGGCGGGTATTGCTTCCCCGGTGTCGGTGTCGGTTCAGACGGAAAAGAATAAGGAGGACAGGCTTCATTTGGATGATCGGGCGCGGGGCGAGGTTTTCGTCTGTTTTGAGGGTCCCTTGGGTTCCCATCTTAAGACAGAGGTGAAGGAGAAGATATGGAAGGATGAATACGTAGAGATCTTCTCCCTGCTGCCGTTGGCTAAATTTAATTTGGACAAAGGTAAAAAGGATGAGAGCAAGAAAGAGGAGGAGAAGAAGCGGCGATGGCGCTTGATCCCTCAGACGTTCACTAATTGGTTGCAGGCTTTTGCTATTTTGGCGAGTGTGATAGGCGAGAAGGCGCCGGAGAACTGTTCACATTTGTTTTGTTATATGGACGCTATTGGTGAGGCGTACAGGGTATATGGGGGGCAGACATGGCTTAGGTATGACGAACAGTTTCGTCAGCGGAAGGCCGTTCGACCTTCTATTAGATGGGACCATAAGGACATCGGTTTGTGGTTACGGGTTATGGCGCCGTCGAGATATGGCCAGCCCTTTCAGGGCGGGGCCGGGTCTGCCGGCCAGTCCGGAACGCAGGGTGCCGGTAGTCAGCAAGGTCAAGGGGGTTCGCAAAAGCCCGGCGTGTGTTGGCAATTTAATGAGGGGCAATGCAAGTTCGGGGCCACCTGCCGTTTTAAGCACCTCTGTACCCATTGTAATGGGACCTCACATGGAGCGGCAAAGTGCTTTAAGAAAGGCAAATCCAAGCCCGGCACCACTCATACCCAAGGGTCTGACGCCGGTGAGCTTAGCCGCGATGCTTCCGTACCTAAATAGGTACCCCGATAGGGAGAAAGCTGAAGTTTTGCGGTTGGGTTTTGGGGAGGGTTTCAGAATTCCGGCTCCCAATTTTAATGTGCCGGCGGCGACGAAGAACCTTTTGTCAGCATATCAGCATTCGGTGGTCGTGGCCGAAAAATTAGGCAAGGAAGTGGCTTTAGGGAGGATGGCGGGGCCGTTTCAGGCCCCTCCTTTTCCTGATCTGGTGGTCTCGCCGCTGGGGGTGGTGCCAAAAAAGGAGCCGGGGAAATTCCGGCTGATTCACCATCTGTCTTACCCAAGGGGTAGGTCGGTAAATGACGGGATACCGGCTGAACTGTGTTCGGTGGTATATACGTCATTTGATGAGGCCACAAGGTGGGTGAAAAAATGTGGAAAGGGGGCACTTATGGCTAAGACGGATATTGAATCAGCTTTTCGGCTTTTGCCAGTGCATGCAGATTGTGTCCGGTTGTTGGGTTGCTTCTGGGAGGGGGCGTATTTTGTAGATCGCTGTTTGCCCATGGGGTGCTCAATCTCATGCGCATTTTTCGAAACGTTTAGTTGTTTTTTGGAGTGGGTTGTTCGGGACGTTTCGGGCTTGTCAGCATTGGTACATTACCTCGATGATTTTTTGTGTGTAGGTCCGGCCGATTCGACGCAGTGTGCCGGGATCTTGGCAACTATGGAGTGGGTTGCGGACCGATTTGGGGTCCCTTTGGCGCCTGACAAAACGGTGGGACCGACTACTAGTTTAAGTTTTCTGGGCATTGTAATCGATTCTGTGGCCTGGGAAGTTCGACTTCCTGAGGACAAGGTTGCGGCCATGAGGGACGAGGTGGCAAGGGCACGGCGGGTGAAGAAACTACAATTGAGGGAAGTGCAGTCTCTTCTGGGAAAACTTAACTTTGCTTGTCGGGTGATGCCAATGGGCCGGATTTTTTCGCGTCAACTTGCCAGGGCAACGGCGGGCGTGGTTGCTCCGCACCATTATGTTCGGTTATCAGCTGAACACAAAGCGGACTTAGCAGTGTGGGGACAGTTTTTGGACCACTATAACGGTCGTTCCCTGATCATGGAGGATGCAGTGGACAATTTTGACTTGGAGTTGTTTACGGATGCGGCGGGCAGTTCAGGTTTCGGAGCTTTCTTCCAGGGTCAGTGGTGTGTGGGTCGGTGGCCGGACAACTGGACGGCTGCAGGCTTGACAAAGAATGTGGCGCTATTGGAAATTTTTCCAATAATGGTGGCACTTCACCTTTGGAGAGGCCGGTTGGCAAACAAGAAGATTCGTTTTAACTGTGACAACATGGGGGTTGTGGTGGCGATTAATCAGTTTTCGGCGACCTCTCCTCCGGTCGTTCGGGTGTTACGGGAATTGGTATTGGTTTGTCTGCAAATTAATGCATGTATTACGGCGGCTCATGTGCCAGGTGTTCAGAACCTAATAGCTGATTCCCTCTCTCGTTTTCAGTGGGATCGGTTCCGGGTTTGCGCACCAGAGGCAGAGTCCAGCGGGTTGGAGTGCCCAGCACACCTTTGGAACGTGGTCTTCGGGCAGCGGGACCGCTAATTAGGGCGTCCTTATCGGGTAACACGTGGACAGCATATCAGGCAGCATGGGGGCTTTGGGAGCAATGGTTGCAGGGTGGGGATTTTTCTGAAGAGGATCAGTTGGGAATATTGTTGGAAAAGTTGGGGGAAGCGGCGGTAGCAGGGTGGTCGGTTGCAAAGGCAAATCGTTTCATGGCAGGGTTAGCATTTGGTTTCCGGTTACGGGGGTTACGAGATTTAACTAAGTGTTTTTTGGTTGTTCAGGCGTTGAAGGGTTTTCGCAGAGGACGAAAGCCACTAGATGGTAGACGACCAGTGTCATTTGGATTATTGGAACGGCTGGGTGGGGTGTTGGGGGAGGTTTGTACATCCCCGTTTGAGGGACATTTGTTTAGGTTGGCGTTTTCATTGGCGTTTTTTGGAGCCTTGCGGGTGGGGGAGTTGGTATCTCCCAGTAAGTTGTCCCCTGGGGGTTTGAGTCGTGGTGACGTTATGGCGGTGGACAGGGGAATTGAATTGTGGATAAGTAAATCTAAAACTGATCAACGGGGGGCAGGAAAGCGAGTGTGTTTGGGAGCAGTTAGGGGATCGGATATGTGCCCGTTGAGGTGTTTCAAGAATTTTGCACAGATTCGTAAAAAGGTGGACGGCCCGCTGTTGTGTCATGATGACGGGTCTTTCTTGTCACGATATCAGTTTGTGAGTGTTTTCAGGGCGTGTTTGAAGTTGTTGGGGTTAGATCCTAAGTCTTTTGGATCGCATTCTTTTCGGATAGGGGCGGCGACAGAGGCTTCCATGTGCGGTTTGTCTGAAGACGCGGTTAAACAGATTGGTAGGTGGAAGTCGGGGCGTTTTAAGTTATACGTCCGCCCCCAGGCGGTGGTCGATAACTGAGTGGGGGATTTTTACGGTGAATGGGGGGGGGGGGGGGGCGGCCGGGGTGTGGGTGTTTCGGTTGAGGGTATCAGGCACTAAAATGGTTGTTTGTTTGTGCTTTTGTATTGCAGAAACACCCCTTCCCTCCCCCCCGCTGGTCTGGATTTTGGGCCATTCCTCCGTGTATTGGGGAGCCCGGCGAGCGGATGCGAGAAGGAACGGGAGACAGTTAGGCTTCGCCAGGGACGTGGCTCTCATAAGGTGGCTCGGGGTTCGGGGGTTAGGGTGGAGCAGGGTGTTAACAGAGGTGAATAAATATGCCCGATTAGACAGGCCTCCTGATGTGTTGGTCTTACACGTTGGGGGGAACGATCTAGGGAAAAGGCCTTTCAGAATCCTAATAAAAGACATCAAGCACGACTTGTTGCGGCTATGGGTGTCTTTTCCAGGGATTACGGTAGTGTGGTCAGAGATGGTGGCGAGAAGGAGTTGGCGGAAAGCACGGTCTGTTGAGAGGCTGAACAAGGCGCGGGCGAAGGTTAATAGGGCGATTTCAAAGTTTGTTAGTCGGAATGGGGGTGTTTGTATCCGGCATGTGGAGTTGGAAAGGACGGAAGAGGAATTTTGGTTGGCGGACGGGGTACACTTGAATGCGGTAGGGATCGATTTGTGGACCCTCGGCCTGCAGGGAGGTATTGAAAGGGCTCTGAGGTTGAGGGGGGTCTCAGGCACTTGAAGGTTATCAAGGTGCCTTCGTTGTGGCGTGTTATTGGTGGGTCCTTGAAGTTGGTTAAAATTGTTCGGGGAATCCATACGGGTGTCGATCCCCTCATTGGCATAATTGCTGGTCACCTGGTGATTTGGAGGGGAATCCCGACGGGGATGTCGGGGCCCCTGTGGGTGTGTTGGGGTTAATGAAGGATTAACCCTTACAGTTGGTGCGCCTGAGCCAGTGTGGGTAACGGCTGGGAGCAAGTTGGTTTTATGGTTCGGTTTATGGGGATCACCAGGGTTGTAGCTTCAAGGACCTTACCATATTGCAATTTTATTGGTTATGTATTTATGTTAATAAAATGGCTGCTATGGCCAGAATTATCCAAAGATATTCGGTGTCTGCGTAGTCATTTTAGATAAGAATGGGAATGGTGGAAGGAGACGGGAGGAAGACCGGAGTCAGCAATTCCAGGGTCAAGACAGGACGGAGCATTGCCCCCCCTCCCCCCCCCGGGGCATTTGCGGAGGCCTGCATGACCCCTGATTGGTGGGGAGGTCAGGGTGTCATGGGTGGGGGGAGGGGGTGCGAGCCCGTTTTGAAAGGATTGGAGGGGACAGGGGGAGGAGCGGCACTTTCCCGCTCCCCTGGCTGAAGGAAGAGTCCCGCCCGCCCTCCCTGATAGTTATGATATGTCTGGGGTGCATTATATGATAGACGGGGGGGGGGGGGGGGTTTATCGGGTCGTAGTGGCTGATTGGCGTGTTATTGGTGGGTCCTTGAAGTTGGTTAAAATTGTTCGGGGAATCCATACGGGTGTGGATCCCCTCATTGGCATAATTGCTGGTCACCTGGTGATTTGGAGGGGAATCCCGACGGGGATGTCGGGGCCCCTGTGGGTGTGTTGGGGTTAATGAAGGATTAACCCTTACAGTTGGTGCGCCTGAGCCAGTGTGGGTAACGGCTGGGAGCAAGTTGGTTTTATGGTTCGGTTTATGGGGATCACCAGGGTTGTAGCTTCAAGGACCTTACCATATTGCAATTTTATTGGTTATGTATTTATGTTAATAAAATGGCTGCTATGGCCAGAATTATCCAAAGATATTCGGTGTCTGCGTAGTCATTTTAGATAAGAATGGGAATGGTGGAAGGAGACGGGAGGAAGACCGGAGTCAGCAATTCCAGGGTCAAGTATGATAACCCCATTGCACATTCTTCCACAGTGTGATGTCCCCACACAACATTCCCCAGACAGAATGATGCCCCACACTATATTCTCTCAAACAGTATGATGACTCCACTGTACATTCCCCCACAAAAAATGATGTCCCCACAGTACATTCCCCAACAAAGTATGATATTCCCACACAACATTTTGCTCACACAGAATGATGTCCCCACACTATATTCCCCCAGGCACTGTATGATGCCCCCACAATACATTCCCCCACAAAGCATAAAGTCCCCGCAGTACATTTCTCTTCACACATACAGTATGATGCTCCCGCAATAATCCTAACACAGTATGATGCCCCACAGTTTCCCACACAGTATAATACTCCCACAGAACTTGCCCCCACACTTGTAGTATGATGCTAACATAGTACATCTCCCCACACACAGTATGATGCCCCACAGCATTTACACAGGATAATGTTTTCACAGTACATTACCCTTGACATAGAATATGAAGCTTCCACAGTACGTCTCCCCACAGTCCCCCATACATAGTATAATTTCCCCTCAGTACATTCCCAATACACAGTATAATGTTGCCATAGTACTTTTACTGACACATAGTATGACGTCCCCACAGTCCATTCACCCACACATATAGCATGATTTGCCCGTACACATAATGATGCCACCACAGCCCCTCACACAGTATAATGCCACCACTTCCATCTCCCCACACTGTATGATTTTCCCTGTAGTCACCCTTACAAAGTATGATGTCCCACGGTACTTTCCCCCATACACAGAATTGAGTCGACCCCCCCCATACACACACACACACACACACACGCACACACCGTATGATGCCCTCACATTCTCCACAAAAGAATATAAAGGCCCAAACACAATATGTTGCCTCATATGCACTACATAGGATGATTCCCTCCCACACAGTATGATGTCCCTACAGCCCTCACACACAGTATGATGTCCCCGCAGCCCTCACACACAGTATGGTTTCCCCGCAGCCCTCACACACAGTATGGTTTCCCCGCAGCCCTCACACACAGTATGGTGTCGCCGCAGCCCTCACACACAGTATGGTGTCCCCGCAGCCCTCCCACACAGTATGATGTCCCCACAGCCCTCCCACACAGTATGATGTCCCCACAGCCCTCACGCACAGTATGATGTCCCCACAGCCCTCCCACACAGTATGATGTCCCCACAGCCCTCCCACACAGTATGATGTCCCCACAGCCCTCACACACAGTATGATGTCCCCACAGCCCTCCCACACAGTATGATGTCCCCACAGCCCTCCCACACAGTATGATGTCCCCACAGCCCTCCCACACAGTATGATGTCCCCACAGCCCTCCCACACAGTATGATGTCCCCGCAGCCCTCACACACAGTATGATGTCCCCACAGCCCTCCCACACAGTATGATGTCCCCACAGCCCTCACACACAGCATGATGTCTCCACAGCCGTCACACACAGTATGATGTCCCCGCAGCCCTCACACACAGTATGATGTCCCCACAGCCCTCCCACACAGTATGATGTCCCCACAGCCCTCACACACAGCATGATGTCTCCGCAGCCGTCACACACAGTATGATGTCCCCGCAGCCCTCACACACAGTATGGTGCCCCACACTTGTTTACCACATCCTTTGTCACTGAACTGTCTCTGTTGCCAGTCTCAATAGTGCCTGAGGGAGGTGAGGCAAGGACTTTAAGATTATGTGATATTCTCAGTTCACGTTATTCTACCTAGATAAAATGGTGAAGCTGGGATCTCTTGGCTCCGTGCTCCATATTATATTCCACTTTATCTGAGTTTCGAGGTCACATATACATTTGAAGTTGGAACATACCCCCGACATCCTGGGATAGTTCCCCAAATTTAGGACTGTTGGGACTAATCCAGGATGTTTGGGAAGTAGGCTTGTGCCATCTATGCATTGATTGGCTAAATATGGCCAAATAAATTAGTGATGTGGTCAATTCATTCTTAGACTCAGATGGGATACCAGAGGTGACCTCCCCCCCCAACCGCTGATCAATGCCACATCTTAACAATATGCCAATAATTCTTATGATGGGAGTATCTATTTTTCTGTCCCATCCTCCAATGATAATGATACAACTCTGCTCGTCCTCACCCAGTCTACACAGCAAAGTGAAAAGTGAGCTACAGAAATCAGTAAGGATGGAGTTTTTTGTGACGGTCAAAAACGTAAAATTTTCTAGTGGAGGTCGTTTTAGGAAACTCTCCTTTAGATTGGTGGGTGAGGGCTGGAGGAGTTTTTCGTTTCCTGAAGTCTCGTCTGAAACAGCTCTAAGGAGTTTTTGAAATTAATTAGAAGAGTTTTTCAAACATTATTAAAGCAATTTTTCAGGCATATTTTTTTCTGGGAACGCGCTTCCCAAAAAATGTCCTCAGAAAACTGTGTGCATCTACCCTGTATTTCAGCCTATTGTGTGCTCCAATGGCCAGCGTGAAAACTGCAGCGTTTAAGGATTTTATATCTATGTGAACCAGCACATTTAATAAAAAAAGATATTGTGATTTTTAATAAAATGCACATATTTTTGTCTAAAAATTATTTTTGCAATTGAATTACAAAAACATTTTGAACTGATTTGTCTTCTATAGATTCTCAATTGCACTGCCTAATGCTAAATCCTGAATGAGTTAACAGAGAATATGTCAGTGAGCTCATTCTGACAGGATAATTTATAACTCTTAAGGCCCTGTCACACACAGAGATAGATCTGTGGCAGATCTGTGGCAGATCTGTGGCAGATCTGTGGCAGATCTGTGGCAGATCTGTGGCAGATCTGTGGCAGATCTGTGGCAGATCTGTGGCAGATCTGTGGCAGATCTGTGGTTGCAGTGAAATTGTGGACAATCAGTGCCAGGTTTGTGGCTCTGTACAAATGGAACAATATGTCCATGATTTCACTGCAACCACAGATCTGCCAAAGATTTCTCTCTGTGTGTGACGGGGTCTTTAGGCAGCTTTAACAAATGCATGATAAATGGACTGTTCTTACATTGCAAAACCCTGATGGGTCTCCAGACCTTTGCTTTCTGCTTTATCTATCAGTCTTTTCAAGTGTTTCTATCCAAGCACGGTCCATACCAGCCATGTCTTCCATCTTCTGAGCTCCTCTCGGCTCATTTATGGCCATAATATTCAGCTGCACTGTCATGTAGTTGTGGTGCCCCTGAGGCTTCCGTCGCCACAGAGATATTGCACCTCAGCCAGAGGTGTGGTATCCCATCCCGGGTAAGAATGGGGTCATCTACCGCGGTTCACAGATAAAACCTGCACACACCAATTGGTAGGCATACACCGGGACAGGGATAGAGGCAGCAACCCCCATAGACGATCAGGTCATGGGGCCGTAAGTCCCATTCATTGGTCCCAATGCTGTGGGTGGGGCCTAGCCAGGGAGAGTGTGGGAGGAACAAGTCAGTCATTTCCAGAAGGAAAGGAAAGAAGGAGGTTCCTGGTGGAGATCCTGGGGTCTTGCTAGGCTCAGGTGACACCGACAGGAGGGATTCCAGGGTCACGGAAGGGCAATTGTCCTGTGACCTGTTCCACTAGAAGATCAGGTGGAGGGATCAAGCTGCAAAATCAGGGACGGTCCCTAGACTGAGGGAAGAAAGACATTTCGTTAAAGTAAAACCGAAGGCCTGGGAGATCGTTGCAGGCGCCCAGGGCCACAACCCGCCACAGATCACCGGTAAAGGCGAGCAAGATACGACTGAGGTCAGCCACCTTTGTACAGGCCCTGTGGTGGAGGCGCAAGACAATCTAATACAGTTGAGCGTTAGGAGACAGCCAGAGGAAGGACACATAGAGGGGTGCACCGGTACTGACCCTTGACCTATCCGGGATCGGCGGAGACCCACAACAGCGGATCCTGACACACTGCGGGTAACCGGTCAACACAACTGTGAGACTAACAGTGAGTAAACATCTTAACTGCAAGCCCCGTGTCGTCTGCTTAATTCTGCACCTCAACCCCAAACACCATAGACTTTACCAAGCACCAAAGGTTGCCCCGGGGTACCCGCTCTACCTGTGGAGAGCAAGAAACACCTCAGCTGCCATAACATCAGCCCCGGAGTTTCCTTCTAGCAGCTGCGGCTCCATAGCTGCAAATTACCACAGGTGGCGTCACGAATCATATATAAACTTTATTACCATCTCCCCAATACCGCCACATTTTAATTGACTCCACCAGGGTCACGGAGTCGGGCCCCGCCACCGCTGACTACCCCGGACTAGTCCGGCCCGACACAGAGTCACCTAAGGCCCTGGACGGGCGAGTCATAGTCATAAAGCAACTGGGAGGAACTCAGAAGAACGAAGATTGTATACTCTCAGAACAAGCTCACTGACAGATTCTCAGTTAACTCATTTTGCAACCAGCAAAAGACAGTGTAGAACAGAGGCAAATGGTGCAACATGTTTAATGAAACCTAATGGCAAAAATGATTTTTACTCCAAATCCATGGATATATTTAAAAAATTGACCATATCCTTTAATAAGAGTAGAAAGTTTTTACGCTGAAAATGTCCTTGTAAGACAAAAATTCTTGCGTGCAAATAAGTGGGACATGAGAGGATGAGACGTCTCGCCCAGATGATGATCTAGCGCTCCGGTTTGACATCAATTAAAGCCGACACTGTGAAATGAAGATCTTTTGTTTTCTTCACCTCTTCCCACCACCGCTCGCTGAATGTTTACAGACACCCAAAGGGATCCGGGGACCCGGCTCCTCGCTCGCCCTCCGGACAGACAAACCACAAAGGGGCCACAGTGCGCAGACACAGATTATTCCATATCCTTCAGTTTTGACTGTGCATCTGTTCCTGAGAATGAGGGTCCCGCAAGGACTGGAGTCAAACATACCAAAATCTTCATTGCTGTCCCCCTAAATTTATCAGAGTGGGTCACAGTGTATGATAACCTTGGCCCATTTCACTAAACACGATACATTCTTTTTTTTTTTGTTTGTTTGTTTTATTACTTGTGTTTTTCTACTAAAAAAAAATGTATGAATTATTGTACAATTTTCTCATTCAGCTCAACAAGTCTGTGCAGGGAGCAGAGGCAGTGTGTTGTACAGCTGACTCATTCAGTACATATAACTGCCTGTTGATACATGGTGGTCTCCTTGACATGATGCTGGCTGGTTACTGGATAACATGAGCTTTAGAAAAGCTTTCCAGATACAGACTGACTGTAAGCTCTTTTGCTTGAGCAGATGATTATGGAGTCTTATTGGCAATGCACCATGGGAAAAACATGAAAATGAGATCTCCATTTTCTCTCTCTCTGTTTAGGCCAAGGAGTAACTATCCTGTAAGTCAATGTCTGACCTTTCTTTGAGTCTCGCAGCATGGCAAAGTATATCATCAATCATACTGCTGTGCCACCCTCAGCAGTGCCGAGCAGGGTGGAATGTGCCACACATTTCTAATAGATGCAGAGACTGGGGTGGGTATTCATAGTGATTCCCGCCCCTGCCTGTTGTTCCTCCCCTATCTATTATTTATGCTAATTCTATTAGAGAAGCGTTTTACTAAGTGACTAGAAGGACCTGTGCTGATGTCATACCCATGTGACCAGAAGGGGCAGGACCTCAGCCAACAGAAAAATAATGTTGCTTCCTGGTATCAGCTATGTTGGCTGAGGTCCCGCCCCTTCTGGTCACATGGGTATGACATCAGCACAGGTCCTTCTAGTCACTTAGTAAAATGCTTCTATAATAGAATTAGCATAAATAGGGGGAGGAACAACAGACAAGGGGCAGGAATCACTGTGAATACCCACCTCAGCTATCAGCTGCTGTCATTCAAAAAGCTGCTCGTTTTACAAACTTTACTTGCTTGTGTTTCAAAACCTATACATCCGAGCTGACAACTAAAGGCATGTATAGAGTCAGCCTGATAGTGCCAGTATAGCACTGGCTCTAGGTTATATAGGAAAAACCTGGTGATTGGTGCGCTGTAACGCACAATGGATACAGTCCTAAAAAGTGATCTGACAATCTGACTTCTGCTACATCCGCACGTCTCCAGAGTCTTCAGAGTCTTCAGCGTCTCGGGGAGTTCCCGCTGTATAAAGCGTCTGACAACAGCACAATCCTCATTCTACACTGTCAGACAAAGTGACCACAGAAATGCGGTATGTGAATTCTCTCGGCATGTGGGACGCTAGAAAGTGTTTTGTTATTTGGGCTGGGTCTGTGGTCACAAGAAGAAAAAGTGACGACTTGAAGTTTTCTATATTTGGACTTTGCGGCTGAAATAAACTTGTTTGTTTTCAAAAATAAATTCGAGGGGAGGAAAGAAGAGAAATGAGTATGTGGTGATCGATGTCTGTGATGTGGGGGGAGCACGGCCCAAAATCTGGTCTCTCATTACAGACGGGCTAATGAATAGGGGCCAAAAAGCCACCGGCGGGGAGGTCTGGAGTGGCTACTGGGAAACACGACTTGTGAGTCCAGTCTGTATGAGAATGCTCCGTGCAACATGGGGTGACGTCGCCACAGCCAAGGGGAGCATAATGGTATATACGAAGTGGGTGCTGACTTCCTAAAGCCGTACAATCTTAAAAGGGCCCCTGGAGGGTGAGTAGAGAACAGAGTTTATGCCCCTTCTCCCAGTGTCTGTTATTGTCTGCAGCACATCGACAGCACTGCAGCCAATCACTGAGCTCGGCAGTTCTATCCAAGTTGACAGCACGAGTTCAGCTCAGTGGTTGAGTGATTGGCTGCAGCGCTCGCTATCGACATCATGTCATGTCAGAGACTCAGCGCTGGACAAAGGGAGAGTAATGTTTTTTTAGACAAACTTGAGCCGGGAGACAGGGATTTGACAAAACCCGGAAGATCCTTTTAAGGTGCGCATATCCATTCTCAATTGTAAGCGATCAATTTGGTCTAGTGTTCACTTTTAAAATGGGGAGAGGGGAGTTGAGCTACATTTGTAAAGGGGAGATTTTGGGGACACAGCCATTCAAAATGGCAAAATCCATAGTTGGGGTATTGGCAGACCCTAGGAATGCTTCAAGGGGCTCACAGGATCCTCTGGGGCGTGTCCTTCTGCTACTCTGCATAACTACCCTGTGAGCCACACCCCTTTGGTAAAGACCAGTAAAATTAGCAGTAAATAAAAAGGCCCATATCTCTTAAACACTTGGGGCGGAGTTTAAGAAAATAAACAATGGCAAACTTAGGAGAGAAGCAAGAATACAACAAGATCAAAATCTGGCTGTTTGTGGCCTGGTGTGAATCCTCTTTAAGGCCAGTGGTTATGTGGTCTCAAAGTCTCTAGAAACTCTCCCACATAAGCTGTGGCCACTTAAGATTTTGAAAAATCGAGTAAAAAACGGTAGTGCTGTAATGTATGGTTTAACTCCTTGTATATCTATGAAAGCTGATATTGCAACAGAGTAACTTCACACAATACCCCAAAAATGGACCTGTCAAAAATGTTGGCACCCTTCTAAAACTGTGGGTAAACAACTTTGCTTCAAGCATGTGATGCTCGTTCATACTCACCTGTGGCAAGTAACAGATGTGGGCAATATGAAAATCACACCTGAAACCAGATAAAATGGAGAGAAGTTGACTTAATATTTGCATATTTTTTGTCTGTGTGTTACACACTAAGCATGGAAAACAAAAAGAGAAGAGAACTGTCTCAGGACTTGAGAACCAAAATTGTTGAAAAATATCAACCATCTCAAGCTTACAAGTCCATCTCCAGAGATCTTGATGTTCCTTTGTCCATAGGGTGTAATATAGTTAAGAAGTTTAAAAAACGTGGCACTGTAGCTAATCATGTCCAGAGAGGACATGGATGGCAGAGAAAAATTGATGAAAGGTTGCAGAGCAGGATAATCCGGATGGTGGATAAGCAGCCCCAATCAAGTTCCAAAGACATTTAAGCTGTCCTGCGAACTCAGGGGTCATCAATGTCAGCAAAACCATATCAGCATCCACATCTGATTGAAATGAAACACTATGGCAGGAGACCCATGAGGACCTAACTGCTGACACAGAGACATAAAAAAGCTAGACTGCAGCTTGCCAATATGTACCTGAGTAACCAAAATCCTTCTGTGAAAGAGTGTTGTGGACAGAGGAGCCCAAGATAGAGGTTTTTGGTAAAGCACATCATTCTACTGTTTAGCAAAAATGGATTGAGGTCTACAAAGAAAAGAACACAGCACCTACTGTCAAATACGGTGGAGGCACATAGATTTTTTGGGCTTGATTTGCTGCCTCTGGCACTGGGCGCCTTCACTGTGTGCAAGGCATCATGAAATCTGAAGATTGCCAAAGGATTATGGGTGGTAATGTAGTGCCTAATGTCAGATAACTGGATCTGTGCCCTAGGTCATGGCTCTTGCAGCAGGACAATGACCCCAAACATAATTCAGGAAGCCCCCAGAAATGGATGGAAACAAAGCGCTGGAGAGTTCTGAAGTGGCAGCAATGAGTCTGGATCTAAATCCCATTGACACCTGTGGAGAGATCTTAAAGTTGGTGTTGGGAGAAGACACCTTTAAATATGAGACCTGGAGCAGCTTATAGAGAAGAGTCCAAAATTCCAGGTGAGAGGAGTAAGAAGCGATTGATTGCCGTTATTTAATCCAAAGGGTGTGCAACCAAATATTAAGTAGAGGGGGCTATAAGATGGCAGCCAGTATGTATCACAAAGGTGATGAAAACCTAGATGTCTGCTCTAGTACCTGTAGTGCCACAAAGCTTATTAGTGCATTCCAGGGACAGCTTTTATGGATAGCTGAAGAGACAGGTGGGTCTGGCTATCTACAGTCCTCCGTCCGTGTGCCTCTTTTTCTGAAAATGGTGCCTGTTTGTTTGACATATGGTTGGTGTCTGGAGGTTGTTATGCCTCTGGAAGGAACCTCTGAGAGAGAGAGAGGATTTGCTTGTGCTGATCGGAGCATAGTGTGGAGGCTGCTGAGCTCTTAACATGGATCCTTCTAGGGAGACGTTATATTTGAACCTGTGTGGATATACCACATAGTGTAATGGACTAAAAACTAAAGAGATACATGGCGGACACACAGGGGGAAAAGCATGAACTACTTATCCACATATGACTCAGGTAGAAGTTCAGCAAAGTTCCAGCAACGATACCACAGAGGAGTACAAGCCATCTGCTTGCAACCAGAGCTAGAATGAACTGGATAATATCACCAGCAACAGTCCAGGGAAAATGGGAGTATTAAACCCAAGGGGAAATACTGACAGCAGCTGAAGGGAAGAAGAGCTGGGTCTTAATAAAAGGATGAAAACCCAGCAGAGGAGATATGTAGTACACTGAATACTCACAGCAGGAACAATAGAAGGTCAGGGTGCAGTTTATGCAGTCAAACACTGTGACCTTCTATTGCCAGACAACACAGATGGGCCCCCTGGAGCCTCGGGCTCCGGGCAGTAGCCCAGATTGCCCTCATTATAATCCACCTCTGCACAGGACTGTCTGTCGCCCATGACAGATATAGCCAGGTACATTAAAGTTAGAAAACAAAGATAGTAAATGAATAAATAATGCCAAATTAATAAACATTAAAAAAATACAACAATAAGCTGTCTGAATATGTAGAATAAAATTTTTTAAAAAAAATTATAATTAGAAAATAAATATGATAAATAAATTCTAAACTAACAAACATTAAAAAAAACCAGTAATAAATATTAAGGTAAAAAAACATGACTATTCAAATGTGTAGAGATTTTTTTTTTAAAATGTTATAGTTAGAAAATAAAGATGGTAAATGAATAAATTAATAAATAACATAAAAAAAAAATAATTAAATTGAAGGTAAAAAAAAAAAAGATAACTGCTCAAATGTGAAAATATTATGATAATATTTAAGGTACCAGTGTAAAAATTTGCAGACACTGAAAATGGTGTATGAAGTGTGGCTGGACTCTGCTTTGATCTAAGAAGACTGATGGCACAGCCTACCTTTCAAATGTGAACAGGTGCAAACGGAGCATGAAACAAAGTAACAAAAATGAGACAGTTGCACTCTGCAGTGCTAAGATATGTGTAACAATGAATATGGGAATATAGACATGGATTACTGCTATGAAAAACATAAACATTGAGATACTTGGCACACAAAATGGCCAGTTTTATGTGAGCCCAACAGCCAATGGCAATGTGACCTCTTTTTGTTGGGTCCCTATTAAAATAATGTCGCTCTTTGGGTTAAAAACCTACAATTTATGGGAGGACAGGAACCTGTAAATGGAGAATTAAAATCGCATGAGGCTGAAGAGCAAGAGCTCAATTAGAAGGTATAACCCTGCAATCTAAGAAAAAAACTGATGGCACATCCCACCTTTCTAATGTGAACAGGTGCAAACTGAACATGAACCATAGTAACAAAAAGGAGACAGCTGCACTCTATAGCGCTACGATATATGGAACAATTAATATAGGCATATAGACATGCATTACTGCTATGAAAAACATGTAAAATTGAGATGCTTAGCACAAAAAATGGCCGGTTTTTACGTGAGCCCAACTGCCAACGGCAAGGCGACCTCATTTTGTTGGGTCCCTATTAAACTAATGCCTCTCTTTGGGTTAAAAATCCTACAATTTATGGGAGGACAGGAACCTCCAAATGGAGAATTAAAATTGCCTGAGGCTGAGGAGCAAGAGCTCAATCATCCTATAATCTAAGAAATAGACTGATAACACATCCTACCTTGGTAATGTGAACAGGTGCAAACTGAACATGAAACATAGTAACAAAAAGGAGACAGCTGCACTCTGTAGTGTTAAGATATATCAATGAATATGGGAATATAGACATGTATTACTGCTATGAAAAACATAAAAATTGAGATACTTAGCACATAAAATGGCCAGATTTTATGTGAGCCCAACAGCCAACGGCAAGGCGACCTCATGTTTGTTGGGTTCCTGCCTACTCTATTGCCTCCGTTTTCGTTAAAAAACCTACAGTTTATTGGCGGACAAATGGAGAATTAAAATCGCCTGAGGCTGAGGAGCAGGAGCTCAATCAGAAGGTATAACCCTGCAATCTAAGAAAAAGACTGATGGCACATCCACTTTTCAAATGTGAACAGGTGCAAACTGAACATGAAACATGGTAACAAAAAGAAGACAATTGCACTCTGTAGCGCTAAGGTATATGGATCAATGAATATGGGAATATAGACATGTATTACTGCTATGAAAAACATGTAAGAATTGAGATACTTAGCACAAAAAAATGGCCAGTTTTTATGTGAGCCCAACAGCCAGCAGCAAGGCGGCCTTATTATCAAACTCATGGGATTAAAAAAAAACCTTTTGGTCATCATTTTTGTCCCAGGATAGAATTTTCACAGTTAAATGAATGAAATAAAACATTTTTGTAGTTTCCGATTACAGAAATGAGAAGAGTTGATATAATTTTAGTCTGTTCTATAAATGCAGTCACTTCCTGAGCGTGGTCACAATCAGCGAGCTCCGTCCGTCGCCTGTAGGAAACACCTGCTCTCGGCTCGGCACAGCACATGGAGAAGCCTTGTTATGATAGTGGAGATGTATTCACTGAGCGCCCATCATCACAGGGGTGGAGTTGCTAGGGGACGTCTAATATTTGGAGGACTTGGGTCGGAGCCAGGAGTTTTTTGAACAGTGGTGTAAATAGTGAGGAGGAGACAATACTCGCAGCCATCAATTCCACATCTTCCACCACTTTTGATTGGAAACATGTGGTCACCACCGTCTATGTGTGGTCGGTGAGGGGTGGTCGGGATTTCCCACAATGCTCTTGGAAAACGACTCATAAAGTTCAGACGGGGAGTTTATTTTTGTTGGGTTCATAGATTTACAACCATTCTCTAGAATGAATCAACCTGAAACTGGAGTTCATCAAAAAGTGGTAGAAGACTCGGTGTGCCTCCTCCAGGCAGTGTGGGCCACGCACCGTGCTCTTACGTGGATATTTCCACAGGATGTGAAATATATTATTTTTCTGTTGGTGAACAATTTTTTTTAAAGGGGGGTGTCGACTTTTGAATAGCAAGGTTTAATAGAAAGATTAAATAATAGATTCAATGATGTCTACTCCCAAAACCTTCCGCAATCGGCTGTAATCTGGGGAGGAACCTGGCAGTAAGTGTTCAGATTCTCTACAGCGCCTCCGCAGGTGAAATGGAGCATTACACATTAAGTGTTCAGTTTCTATACAGCGCCTCCGCATGTGAAATGGAGCATTACACATTAAGTGTTCAGTTTCTATACAGCGCCTCCGCAGGTGAAATGAAGCATTACATATTAAGTGTTCAGTTTCTCTACAGCGCCTCCGCAGGTGAAATGAAGCATTACACATTAAGTGTTCAGTTTCTATACAGCGCCTCCGCAGGTGAAATGGAGCATTACATATTAAGTGTTCAGTTTCTCTACAGCGCCTCCGCAGGTGAAATGAAGCATTACACATTAAGTGTTCAGTTTCTATACAGCGCCTCCGCAGGTGAAATGGAGCATTACACATTAAGTGTTCAGTTTCTCTACAGCGCCTCCGCAGGTGAAATGGAGCATTACACATTAAGTGTTCAGTTTCTCTACAGCACCTCCGCAGGTGAAATGAAGCATTACATATTAAGTGTTCAGTTTCTCTACAGCGCCTCCGCAGGTGAAATGAAGCATTACACATTAAGTGTTCAGTTTCTCTACAGCGCCTCCGCAGGTGAAATGAAGCATTACACATTAAGTGTTCAGTTTCTATACAGCGCCTCCGCAGGTGAAATGGAGCATTACACATTAATTATTCAGTTTCTCTACAGCGCCTCCGCAGGTGAAATGGAGCATTACACATTAAGTGTTCAGATTCTCTACAGCACCTCCGCAGGTGAAATGAAGCATTACACATTAAGTGTTCAGTTTCTCTACAGCGCCTCTGCAGGTGAAATGGAGCATTACATATTAAGTGTTCAGTTTCTCTACAGCGCCTCCGCAGGTGAAATGGAGCATTACACATTAAGTGTTCAGTTTCTCTACAGCGCCTCCGCAGGTGAAATGGAGCATTACACATTAAGTGCTCAGTTTCTCTACAGCGCCTCCGCAGGTGAAATGAAGCGCAGATTTAATACATTCAGCATTTTTTTGCCATCGGTTCAGTTCCGGCCGCTCAACCTGTGAATAATATATAATCACCGCACAAATTCCAATCAAAGCAAAAAGGCTTCGTGACAATTTATCTGTTAACTACAAAAAAGGGAAGTACTCCCAGGCACAAGAGCATCGGAGTAGCCGGCGTCGCCTTCCCTTCTGTCCGCGGGCTCTTTGTGCTGCTAATGTGAATGCGATTCCTGAGCCCGATTCTCTTCATCCTGAAGCTGCAATTACACTCAGCGGCTCGGGGAATAAAACATATAATTAGTACCTGGCCGCTGATCATAGGGCGACACTGGATCAGCGCTGCCAAAGAAAGGGCAGCCTGACACCGTGGTAGGAAAATCAAAGGGTAGAAGGAGAAGAAGAAACCGGGAAAACCAAAAGGACTAATGGAAAGACCAAGATTCTGCATCACATTGGTGGTAAAGGCGCCACATCATATGGGCCGGACTGTACCAGATTGTGGGGGCTGATGTGATCATGGTCCGCAGCCCCAATGTTGTGTCCTTTCATAGAATACAGGCTCCAACAAATGGTGCCGGACCATGATGGACCGCTACCCAATTATTATCTGGGATCAGTTAGAGGACATCCCAGAATTTAAAGTTCACCGTTGAAAACAAGTTATCACCTATCCACAGGATAAGCAATAATGTTTTCATCAGTGAGGGTCCGACCGCTGGGACCTGCACTGATCCGCAGAATGGGGCACTTTTATCCCCGTTAGAATGGAGCGTGCATGCTGTGAATAGGTGATAACTGGTTAAATTGGTGGGAAATACTCCGATTGGCAGCACAGGGCACTTTTATCCCCAAAAGGGCCACACTCACGCTGGCAGTACAGCAGAGCCAAGTGTCATGCGAGTGTCACTGCGACTGAGGTCCGATCATGCAATCGGACCTCAGCTGCAGGGGGCGGTCTGGCTCTGAGGAGGGGCGGTCCGGCTCTGAGGAGGAGCGGTCCGGCTCTGAGGAGGGGCGGTCCGGCTCTGAGGAGGAGCGGTCCGGCGCTGAGGAGGGGCGGTCCGGCTCTGAGGAGAGGCGGTCCGGCTCTGAGGAGGGGCGGTCCGGCTCTGAGGAGGAGCGGTCCGGCGCTGAGGAGGGGCGGTCCAGCTCTGAGGAGGGGCGGTCCGGCTCTGAGGAGGAGCGGGCTGGCACTGGGGAGGGGCAGTCCGGCTCTGAGGAGGGGCAGTCCGGCTCTGAGGAGGAGCGGGCCGGCTCTGAAGAGAGGCGGTCCAGCTCTGAGGCGGGGCGGGCTGGCGCTAAGGAGGGACAGTCCGGCTCTGAGGCGGGGCGGGCTGGCGCTGAGGAGGGGATGTAGGGATTTATCTCCCTTTCTCCTCCGTTGCCGACTATTGCCATTCTCGCCCTGCACTCGCAGTACACTGGTGTACCGCGAGTGCAGTGCGATCTTTCTCTCGCCCCATAGACTTGAATGGGTGCGAGAGAAACAAGACTCACATTAATCGTAGCATGCTGCGATTGTTTTCTCGGTCCGATTAGGGCTGAGAAAATAATCGCTCATGAGTGCTGATGACACGCAGGCTAATATTGGTACGACTGGAATGCAATAAAACATCGCATTCCACTCGCTCCGATTTTCATGCTGTGTGGCTTAGGCCTTAGAATTCTTATTATTATTATTTATTATTATAGCGCCATTTATTCCATGGCGCTTTACAAGGGAAAGAGGGTATACGTACAACAATCATTAACAGTACAAAACAGACTGGTATAGGAGGAGAGAGGACTCTGCCCGCGAGGGCTCACAGTCTACAGGGAATGGGTGATGGTACAATAGGTGAGGATAGAGCTGGTTGCGCAGTGGTGTACTGGACTGAGGGCTATTGTAGGTTGTAGGCTTGTTGGAAGAGATGGGTCTTGAGGTTCCTCTTGAAGCTTTCCACAGTAGGGGAGAGTCTGATATCCTGAGGTAGAGTGTTCCAGAGTATGGGGGAGGCACGGGAGAAATCTTGTACGCGATTGTGTGAAGAGGAGATAAGAGAGGAGCAGAGAAGGAGATCTTGTGAGGATCTGAAGTTGCGTGTAGGTCGGGGTTAGAATGAGGGGCCAGTGCGTATTCTCGACAGTGCGCATGCTCGGCAGTGCGTATGCTGTAGTTAGGTAAAAGCTTGTTGATCGTAGAGGTCCGACCTTTGGGATTTGCACCCAGATCAACAGAACAAGGCAGTTTTATCCATATTAAAATGAAGTACAATTGCATATGCTTAGCAGTGCTCATGCTCAGCAGTGCTCATGCTGTGGTTAGGTAAAAGCTTGTGATTGTGGAGGTCCGACCACTTGGATCTGCACCGATCATTGGAGGGCACTTTTATCCCCATTAAAATGAAGTGCCAGTGCACGATTGGCAGTGCGCATGCTCGGCAGTGCGCATGCTCGGCAGTGCGTATGCTGTGGTTAGGTAGAAGCTTGTTGATCGTGAAGGTCCAATCACTGGGATCTGCACCGATCAGCAGAATAGGGCACTTTTATTCTCGTTAGACGGGACCAGCAGTGCGCAAGCTGTGATTAAGTGATTACTTGTTTTCACTGGACAACCCCTTCAAATATCACCACCCAAGGATACTTTAAAGCTGGAGGGTCCCCTGTATAGCACCTTCTATTGATGACACCCTTGTGATGTCACACGAGTTGCGGCACCGCTGGAAAGACGTCGGTATGGGAGGTGAGTATAGGCTTTATTATTTTACCTGGGGGCAAATGTGGAGGGAGAAGGGGTTGTCCTAGTAGTGACGACCTCTTTAAGCTCCTGAGCCTCCGCCATTCATTAATGGTGCTTTGGAGGAGATGGGCTTTTGGTTCTCCCCTGGACCCAGAGCCCACGATGTGCGGTGCCTCTGCACCAATGTGAATACACATTAGACTGAATCTTTCTTTTCACTACAATCTTCTATTCATAGTCATCTTGTGGTTTGAAAATCCCGGAGACATGAAGTACAGCTCCGAGTAAAGACATGTTAAACACTCAGTTCGTGGTTGTCCCGAGCTCCAGTCACGTCCTTCTTGTGTGGGGAGAATTTGGCAGTTTCTCGGGGTGGTTTAGTCACAACGTGTACCCGTCCTGGAAATTACCGGTGAAACCAGAGATCTGAGGCCTGTTCTACATGACAAACAGCAATCAGGCTGTGCTCCGGAGCAGCGCTCACCCCCGGGACAGCGTCTGCGGAGGAAACTCTGCACCAGCCGACGTGTATCTATGTCACTTTATACTCTTTGCTTCGGAATGTTGCCGGTTTGTTTTTTATGGATGTTTTGGTTGTTATATAACTTACACAATCATTTTATACAAGTTCTAAGTAAAGTTCTTCCATTTTCTAATAGATTTTGTGTTAAACGGATTTGCTTTGGGGTAAAATTGGTCAAATTTATAAAGCGGTGCGTATCTGCGAAAGTGGATCTGTCACCAGATTTCAATAGAAAATCTGCTCACAATATTAAATAGATCACTTAGGCCAGCTGAGACAGGTGTACTTACTTTGAAAATTCATTTGAGAATGGCTGCATTATCAAGCTATTAAAGTGAGCATTTTAGGAGTCCAAGTCTTTTCAATATTCAGCCACACAAACAAACTGATAGCTGCAGCTTGTACTGAGCAGCGTGAGATTTCAGCAGCAAGAATCACCATGAGGAGCTGTCAATCAGACCAATAATAATAATAATAATAGCAAATACCTCTAATTAGAAATGTAGTATAGATCTCCTGATTAGTTATGTCCCTTACCTCATCTGCAAGGCATTGCAGTTTAGGTATCCATGGTTACGACTAATAATATTAGACAATACCTCCAATTACAAATGTAGTATAGTTCTCCTGATTAGTTATGTCCCTTACCTCATCTGCAAGGCATTGCAGTTTAGGGATCCATGGTTACGACTAATTATATTAGACAATACCTCCAATTAGAAATGTAGTATAGTTCTCCTGATTAGTTATGTCCCTTACCTCATCTGCAAGGCATTGCAGTTTAGGGATCCATGGTTACGACTAATTATATTAGACAATACCTCCAATTAGAAATGTAGTATAGTTCTCCTGATTCGTTATGTCCCTTACCTCATCTGCAAGGCATTGCAGTTTAGGGATTCATGGTTATGACTAATTATATTAGACAATACCTCCAATTAGAAATGTAGTATAGTTCTCCTGATTCGTTATGTCCCTTACCTCATCTGCAAGGCATTGCAGTTTAGGGATTCATGGTTACGACTAATTATATTAAACAATACCTCCAATTAGAAATGTAGCATAGTTCTCCTGATTAGCTATGTTGCTTACCTCACATGCAGGGCATTGCAGTAGTTTAGATATCCATGGATACAACCCCATATATAGTGACAGTTAGCTATTAATTTTCATGGCCATAGATACCTGAGCTACTGCAATGCCCTGCACATGAGGTAAGCAGCATAGCTAATCAGGAGAACTATACTACATTTCTAATTGGAGGTATTGTCTAATATTATTAGTCGTAACCATGGATACCTAAACTGCAATGCCTTGCAGATGAGGTAAGGGACATAGCTAATCAAGAGAACTATACTACATTTCTAATTGGAGGTATTTGCTATTATTATTATTATTATTATTATTATTATTACTACACCTACTACATATTGGGATTGGATCTTGGAGAATGGAAGAACCCATTAACCCCTTCTTGGCTTGTCCACAGAACCTGAAAATCGCACCATTTCCTGTCGCACTCCCGTCTTATTGTTACCGTCTATCTCTTTTAGGTATCGGGTGAAAATGAAAAACACTGGAAGCCGGTCCTGATTGTTGTCACAGAGAAAGACCTACTCATGTATGACAGCATGCCCCGCATGAAGGAAGCCTGGTACGGCCCCGTGCACAGCTACCCCCTCATAGCCACCAGGTACCGCACCTGCTTTATTACATAGAACGGTCTACAAGGATTGGTGGGAGACGATAATATCATCCTCAAGGTGTAGGTTTCTTGGAAGAAAATGTTATTTTCCAATCTATATTGTAGTATATGGTTAATTTAAAAAGTCTAGTAACTGTAAATACACTATTTACTGTGCCTTGAATAAGTATTCATACCCCTTGAACTTTTCCACATTGCACCCACATACTTCCCGTATTATATTGGGATAGTATAGTTTTTTTTTCCCATCAGACAGCATACAATTTATACACTTGAGAGGTTGTGGACTGTTCCAAATATTTCAATAACAACCAGCAGAATTATGATTTCAGCTCTGGAGTATATTGTAATTCAAGGTGAATGTACACATAGAATGAATAGCCTGTCAATATTTTAAAGCTAGCATAGTTTGCCACCCAAGTTTCCCCATTCAGTAAAGAAAAAAAAAAAATACGAGAGGCAGCTATAAAAATAAGAAATACATTTAAAAAAATTTAAAAAAATGTATCGAAAGAGATGAATAAAATAAATGTAAAAAAAGAAAAATTGTGAATGAAGTAAAATAAATAAGCAAATACAAAATATTGAAAGAGATAAATAAAATAAATATAAAATGAAATTAAATATATAAAAAAAATTGTGAAGGAGATAAGTAAAAATAAATAAATGAAATAAAAAAAAGTGAAGGAGATAAGTAAAATAAATAAAAAATAAAATAAATTTTAAAAAATAGCAAAAGAAATAAGTAAAATAAATAAAAAGATAAAATAAATTAAATAAATAAAAAAAAATATAGAAAAGGAGATAAGTAAAATAAATAAAATAAATTAAATAAAGAAGTCAAGGAGATAAGTAAAATAATAAAAAAAATTGTGAATAAAAAATAGAGAAAGAGATAAGTAAAATAAAATTAAATAAATTTAAAAAAACAGCAAAGGAGATAAGTGAAATAAATAATAACAAAAATAGCAAAAGAGATAAGTAAAATATATAAAAATAAAATTAAATAAATTTAAAAAAATAGCAAAGGAGATAAGTGAAATAAATAAAGAATAAAATAAATTAAAAAATAGTGGAGATCAATAAAATATGTAAAAAATAAAATAAATGAAAAAGAAATAGCGAAAGAGAAAAGTAAAATATATAAAAATAATATTAAATATATTTAGAAAAATAGCAAAGGAGATAAGTAAAATAAATAAAAACTAAAATAAATTAAATAAAAAATTGTGAAGGAGATAAGTAAAATTAATAAAAAATAAAATAAATAATGAAAAAAATAGCAAAAGAGAAATAAAATATATAAAAATAAAATTTAATAAATAATATATATATATATTATATATATATATATATATATATATATATATAAATAATACAAATTGCAAACGTGATAAGTAAAATAAGTATAATAAATAACATTAAATAAATAGTGAAAGAGATAGGTAAAATAAATAAAAATAAATAAAAAATAAAATTAAATAAATTTAAAATATAGCGAAGGAGATAAGTAAAATAAATAAAAAATTGCAAAAGACATAAGTTAAATAAAGAATAAAATAAAAATAATAAATAAACAAAAAAGGCTAAAACGAACTTTCCGACTAGAAGTTTCATCCATTAATACTGAGTGAAAATCTTCTGAAGACTACAAATATACATTGCTTCAGGACAGGCAAGTTTTATAAAACTGTGGACAAGTCAATAAAGTATGGCCAACATTTTTGGAGGGTTTTTTTCGCATGATGTCAAAAGCGCTCTTATTTTCGTGTCTTGCCAAAAATGATCACACAATGCCAACACAATGCACAAAATAAATACAGACTTCTCCAGTGTTTAATAGTGCCACCATCTAGTGCCCACACAATGTCCCCAGGGTAATAATATGTCATTATTACCAATATAATCTATAAATTTGACTTT